>NW_015167573.1:194147-198337 GCF_001447785.1 Gekko japonicus | reverse complement strand
AGGTGCACATTCAACCAGTGCTGCACCAGCTGCATTGGTTGCTGGTTAACTACCAAATCAAGTTTAAGGTTGGTGTTCCCTCTAAGCTGAGTTAGTGTGAGCTAGCTCATAGATGTTGAGCCTCTGGCTCACATGTTTTTGTCTTAGCTCGGGAAGGATGGCCCCAGAGCAAACTAATTTATGCTGTAGCCCAATCGCTCGCTCACAACTTTCATGCCAGTAGCTCACAAAGTAGAGTTTTTGCTCACAAGACTCCACAGCTTAGAGGGAGCATTGGTTATCATGCTAACCTTTAAGGCCCTATGTGGCCAAAGACCAGCATAACTGCAGGACCAGCTCTCCCCTCATGTGCCCCAAAGAGCCTTGCACTCTCTAGAGATGTCTGCCTTGCCTCAATCAGGGCCAAGGCCTTCTCTGCCCTGGCCCCAGCCTGGTGGAACATGCAGGATTTATTGCAATTCTGCAGGGCCTGTAAATTGGAGCTGTTCTGCCAGGCATTTGGTTGAGGCAGCAGACATTGTAGTATGAATGGGAATATAAAGATTTTCATATATAGGTTTTTCCTTCTTGATTGTTCATATTCATATTTCTCGGGTTTTTATAGATTTATTCTTTAAGTAATATTTTATTAGGATGTTAGAAAGGCCTGTTATATAGAAGGCTTTCCTCTTGTAGGTCTGATATTGGTAGCAGACAACATAATAGATACAAAGTTCATGATTCTGTAGTTCTTAGGGCAAACCTTTCAATGTCTGGGTCAGATAGGATTTTAGTCTCGTATCAGTAATGAATACTTTTGTTTGGGGAAGAACAAGCTTTAGCCGATATGCCTTAGGTCATGTCAAGTAAATATGTGACGCCATTGCATAGACACACCTTTCTTACATTTGACCAATAAGGAGATTTTTATGTAAATGTTGTTTACGTTTTTGTAACCAATTATGCCTTTTGAATATTATTCCCATGATGATGATATGATGATGTCAGTCCATGTATAAAATATCATGTATTTCCTGAATATGTTCAGAATATGCTCAAGAAGAAGATGAAGAAGAAAAAGAAGAAAGTTGTCAATTTTTGGTTAACTATTTGGTCTACTTGTTTTCCTATTAATTGAGGCATGTTTCCTGATTATGCTGAGAAGAAAGCAGTCAGTTTTGATGGGTTCTTTGGCCTAACTGTTTTCCATATTTCATTACAATAAAATACAAGAACTTCCTCCTCATTTGACTTCATTTTTGACATGGAATCTAATATGTACAACACCACCTCTGTCTCTGTTTTCTGGTGCTTCTAATTGAGCTCCCGGCCTCCCGGCAAGGCCGCTGGAGGCCCGGGGGCTGCTTTGCCACCCCGAAGGATTGCGGGGCAGCAACAGCAGAGCCACAACACTGGGCATCGTGACGTGGGTGGGGGGCGGAGCCAGCCCTGCAAAACGGCCGGGCTCCACTCCTACCCAGGACTGTAGTCTCCGCATGCTCGCCCACCCTCCCGCCCTGTTCTTAGTGTAGGCTGCTGCTGGTCGCCTATTGGGACCAGGTAGGAATTTTTCGCTTCTACCCAGTACTGGCTGAATGGGCGGGGATGTTTTCACCTACCTTGCACTGAGGGCAGAGGATTGAATAGTTGGTTGTGGTGGTCGACATCTAAATAGGTTGGTCACTTGGCAGGCTTGTGCTGGCAAGAAACGGAACCGGTGAACACCTTGTGGGATTTTCCCCATTAGGGAACAGGGGGTCATCAGGAACTGCTTTGGATTTTAGGGTCCAGGGTGGGGAATGGCGATCACCTCTGGGAACCTCTTAGGGTAAGGCTCCTCTCTGCAAGTTGTCAGGCTTCAGGGGTAGGCGCTCCTAGGTGGCAACCAGTTTTGCTGGGCTGCCGGTTGTGAGCCAGACCACTGGCTCAAGACTGGAGCTGGGTGACCCATCCATGAAAAGGTCAAGGAGGCTGGTCAGGGAGTGATGCTTGCCTTGCCTGTTCCATGCTCGCTCACTTGTGTTAAATAGTTAATAAAGTGGCCCTTGTTTACTTCCAGACTGTCGTCTGTCTCGTTATTCCGATTGGGGGGGCCCAATCAGGAGTGAATTGATGTTTCCTGCAGGGAGGTCCTATGGCTATTTAGAATCCTGTGCCCATTATTCAACAGTCCAGTCCAGTGGATCTCAATTATTCATCACTCATCGACTTCATTAGTGCTCCTTATTTAGAAGTACAGATTAATAACAGAGACGTGGATATTGTTTGTTTAACTGTGTGTGCACCCTCCCCCCCCAAGTCCTGCCTCCAGCGCATGGACAGACGTTTAGTAAAACACAGAAAATCAATGTAGAAATGGAAGGGGGGGGGGAGATGCTAATAAGCAAGTTGTATATTTATAACGCAATTATCTGACCTACTAAAAGTCATGTAATTTAATGTGGTAATAGTGACAATATATCTTGCAGCAGACTGGAATGGGTACCGTCCTTTGGCAGATAAGTGCTTGTTGGCCCAAGGCACAGGGGCAAAAGGGCAGATTTGTAAAAAGGATATCTGGCACGCCATTGGAGAGGAAGCAGTAGACGATAAAACTCAAGAAGTGATGAAATGCGGACGAAGGAATTCTTATACGTAAGTTAATAATTAAGCACGGTCAGAGTTGCAACAGACCTTTGAAGATCCCATGAAGTCCCACCTTCTGGGGTTTTCAAGGCAACAGATAAGCAAGGGTGGGTTTGCCTTCTTCTAAGCATACACCGGAGCTGCGGCGGCTCAAGTGGTTAAGACGCTGAACTGCAGGCTGTGGAAGGTCAGTAGTTCAGCAGTTCGAGACCCGGGTGCCGCATGATGAAGTGAGCTCCCATCTCTGGTCCCAGCTCCTGCCAACCTAGCAGTTCGAAAGCAAGAAATTGCAAGTAGATAAATAGGGACCACTTCGGTGGGAAGGTAACAGCATTCCGTGCGCCTCGGCGTCTAGTCATGCCGGCCACATGGCCACAGAAACGTCTTCAGACAGCGCTGGCTCTTCAGCTTTGAAACGGGGATGAGCACCGCAACCCTAGAGTCAGATTCGACTGGCTTTCGAGCAAGGGAACCTTTACCTTTACCTTTAAGCATACATCACATCTGCATTTCTTGTAGCATGTCAATCAACAGACGGGGTTGAGCCAGATCATTCATTGGTCCAGGTAATTCATTGGTCCAGATCATTCATTGGTCCCGCTGTACTATCAATGCCACCGCTCAGGTACAAATGGCACATTAAGTAAAGGTCTAGTTAGTCAGCCATGTTGGTCTGAAGCGGCAGAACAAATTTAGAGTCCAGGGGGGCACCTTTAAGACCAACAAAGGTTTATTCAAGGTGTGAACTTTCATGTGCAAGGCACACTTTCCCCAAATACAGGGAATGGTAGGTAAGGTTCAGACATATAGATGGCTGAAGAGCAAATGAACATGCAACATGATGAAGATGTTTCAAGCTATGCAAAAACAGAATTAAATAATAAGTGAAGGTTATAAGGCCAACGGCTGTAAAGCAATGAATTTGAGACTCTCCATTCACTCTCAGAGTGTAGAGGTTCTGTGATTCTTCCCAGTTTTTGATTCAAAACGGTGCAGGGTAGGTAACATCAGAGTAGAAGATGAGCAAATGAGGAAAGAGCGTTTGGTCACATGAACACATATGAAGCTGCCTTCTACTGAGTCAGACCATCGGTCCATCAAGGTCAGTATTGTCTACTCAGACCAGCAGCTGCTCTCCAGGGTCTCAGGCGGAGGTCTCTCGCATCACCTACCGTCTGCTCCTATTTAACTGGAGATGATGGGGATTGAACCTGGGACCTTTTGCATGCAAAGTGGAAGCTATTGCACTGAACCACAGCCTCTCCTCAGTCCTTTCCCCTTCTACGGTTGTCAGCCCCCAGGTCCCAGCGGGGGATCCCCGGGTTTCAGGGGCTTCTCCCCACTGCAGACCAGCTGGCTGATGGGGAAAACCCCGTCCCTAATGTGATGACATCACCTGGAAGTGATATAATTGCATCAGGGACATCATGTGGGGGATGTTCTGGTTTGGGGGCAAACTCTATGGTTTAAGGCCAATTTTACCGTAGAGTTTGCCCAGAGTGTCCCCCACACAATGTCCCCAACTTGATGACATCACTTCCAAATGACATCATCATGTTGGGGACATCACGTGACATCCCCACCCA
>NW_015167573.1:189554-194052 GCF_001447785.1 Gekko japonicus | reverse complement strand
CAGAAGGCCCCCCAACTCCCCCTGCCAGTGCAGCGAATGGACCTAGCAACCCTATCCCCTTCTAGTTGTGTTTCAGTTCAAAATCCCTCTCCTGTGGTTGCTTTTTCACTAGTGCGATGGAAAGATCTGGAGAACTTTCATGGATTTGCCTCTTCCCCACTGAAGGTCACGAAGCAGATGGGGGAGGGGGAACTTTGAGCTAAAATACAACCAAAAGCACTAATCAGCCTTGTGTAACACACACACCCCAACAAATACAGCCTATTCAGATACAGAGAAGACCATGACAGATCGTTGTGTAGCATATCATTTGAGCCTTAGCTAATACACACCGATAAGGAAGAAACCACTTCTGAACATACATCCACACTACTAATTTACACTTTATTTTTGTTTGCTTGTTTGGTATGTGGATATTTCTGCTTTCCTGCGTAATAGAACACGTTCAGCACATTTCTGTTCAAAAGTGGAGATTCTACGTACTCCAGAACAGGTCTGCGTTGTTACTGTACATCCCCTCTCCTGTATGCCCTGTGAGTTCTACATCCCGTAAGTCATAACCATCAGTTATGACCCAGTTTGGTGTAGTGGTTAAGTGTGTGGACTTTAATCTGGGAGAACCGCGTTTGTTTCCCCACTCCTCCACTTGCACCTGACTGGATGACCTTGGGCAAGCCGTAGTTCTGTCGGAGCTGTCCTTGAAAGAGCAGTTCTGGAAATAGCTCTCTAAGCCGCACCTACCTTGCAGGGTGTCTGTTGTAGGGAGGGGAAGGGGAAGGAGATTGTAAGCCGCTCTGAGACTCCAAGTGAAGTAAAGGTGAAGGTAAAGGTTCCCTTGCTCGAAAGCCAGTCGAATCCGACTCTAGGGTTGTGGTGCTCATCTCCGTTTCAAAGCCGAGGAGCCAGCGCTGTCCGAAGATGTTTCCATGGTCATGTGGCCGGCATGACTAAACACCAAGGCGCACGGAACGCTGTTACCTTCCCACCGAAGTGGTAGCTATTTATCTACTTGCAATTTCTTGCTTTCGAACTGCTTCAAATCCCAGCTGACTTATGGTGACCCCTGGTAGGGTTGTTCATGGCAAGTGACATTCAGAGGTGGTTTCCCACTGCCTGCCTCGGTGTCACAACCCTGGTATTCCTTGGTGGTCTCCCATCGAGATAACAGCTAGGGCTGAGCCTCCGCAGCTGAGATCTGACCTGGGCAATTCAAGTCACAGCATATCACTGTAGCAGCTGAAATTAATGCATATCCCAGTAACAATGCTTCTGAATTCCTCCCTGAAAGGCATCCTCTCCAAAACATGTTGTTCTGATCCAGATTCCTGATATCACAGGGTGGAACTGTATGCGTATTATTTTCTTGCCCTTTTTCTGTTGATGTCTCCTGACTTGGGGGGTATGCACTGTATAAATGTGGGCATGTTACAGAATACAGAAGTACTTAGCAAAGTATCATGAAGTACAAAGTACTTTAGGAGTAGATATGGGGCAGCAGTTGCAGTGTGAATATTACAAAACCCATGTAGAATATGTATCGATCAAAATGACATTCATATGTTTGCCTCCCCGAATGACATTTGCAGGAATTCGCAGTGGATTGTTAGAAGAGCGTGGAATGGGGTGCATAATGCAGATGATGGAACAATTGCAGAACAAAATGAGCGATGTTTGTCCCATTCCAGATCTGAGCCACTGTTGCGCATGGCATGCAAAACAGTTTGTATAATAGAAGAAGAAGAAGAAGAAGAAGAAGAAGAAGAAGAAGAAGAAGAAGAAGAAGAAGAAGAAGAAGAAGAAGAAGAAAGGAGGGATTTATACCCTTCATTACCCAAAGGAGTGTCAGAGTGGCTTACAATTTCCTTTCCCTTCCTCTCCCCACAACAGACACCCTGTGAGTTAGGTGGGGCTGAGAGAGCTCTTTGAGAACTGCCCTTGAGAGAACAGCTCTGAAAGAACTTATGACTGACCCAAGGTCACTCCAGCAACTGCATGTGGAGGAGTGGGGAATCAAACCCGGTCAAATTTTGGTGTAGTGGATAAGAACACAGACTCTAATTTAGGTTTGATGCCCCACTCCTCCACATGTAGCTGCTAGCATGATCTTGAGTCAGTCACATATTTTCTCAATGAGTATGGTTGTGTCCGTCTCTGAGTAGTGTCACATTAAAACCCATCAACAAAGTTCCATACCATAGGAAGACTTCAGGGAACTAGCAGCTCATGATTCTAAGAGCTTCCAAAACAACAGGCAAAAAACTGAAGGGTGGGGTATTATAAATGCCTCCTCCTCCTCCTCCTCTTCTTCTTCTTCTTCTTTGAGCCAATATGGTTCTGTTCTCAGTGCTTACTCCCTTCCCGTAACCATCCTATGAAAGCAACTGAGGCTGAATAACAGCATTTGTCACAAAGATACACATTTTATTCCTGGGCTAGAATGGTTAAATCTCAAAATATAAGTTTTGGGAGGACCTTGTAAGAGTGGATTTGTCCCCTTTCTTTCCCCCAAAGTCTCTCTTAACTCTCAGGTTACAGATGGGATTCTAATCGCTACGCTTTGAGCATAATTTCAGAAATAATGTCTGCACCGGTGGGATGAGAAATGTCAACTGCTCGGAGGCACAGTACAAAGTGGCATCCGCGAGAAGAGGCCACGACTCGGTGGTGTAAGGACATACGTTAGAAAAGTTCACTCATCAATATATGATCACTACCCAGCGGAATGTATTAATATTCTGTAAGACCATTAAATACTAGACTGAGGAACAGGAGAATGGATTCAGGTTTAGATCTGGGGCAGAGATAGCCTTTGGGCCAAAGGTATTGTGAAGAAGAAGAAGAAGAAGAAGAAGAAGAAGAAGAAGAAGAAGAAGAAGAAGAAGAAGAAGAAGAAGAAGAAGAAGAAGAAGAAGAAGAAGAAGAAGAAGAAGAAGAAGAAGAGACTCGATCTCAGGACACAGACCCCAAAATGGAGACTGGGTTCCCCCAAGCAGGGGAACAAGGACAATGCAGCCCATACAGGTCAACAGAGGAGGAAGAATCCCTGCTTCAGACCCATGACTTCAAAGAATCCATTCAAACATCTTCAGAACCAAACTGTCAAACATGAGGATTTATTTTCACATCTCTAATACCACAGGCAGAACTCTCTGATCCACTTATACCCCCTCAAATGCAGTTCCTTCCCCAGTGGAATCAGCACAGGTATCCCACTGTTAACCTCACTAAGGGTGTGTTCAGACAGGCAGCTAATCCCGCCATTGGCCATTGGCCATTGGCCTGGCTCAAACCTTTCCTGATCTTTTTTTATCCAGTGTTGCTCAAACCTTTCCTGACCTTTTTTTATCCAGTGTTGCACGACCAGACAGCTCCCCACATGAATTGCCTTACTGCATGCTGACTCCACTGTGGATTTTCTAGACAGCATCCCCCTGAAGGAGCCACGTGGGTTTTTTTGTTTTTTTTAAAAATCCATTGCGCATGCGCATATGCACTTTACTGTGTGCTTGGTTTTCCGTGCATGCACGGGATTGCATGGTTAAAGCATTTCCCGAAGGACACATAGCTGAAATCCCTACGCCTCCCCATCTCTTCCCTGGAGCGACCAACAAGATAGTCCAAGCATACCCAACTTCTTCTTTCAGTTTCTGTTCTGATGCAGAGGCCAGGGCTGGATTAAACGAGTCCTGGCTATCCTCCCTGCCCTGGAGGTCTGGGTCAGTGGAGGGACTACTTTGCATTGTGCTTCCTCAAGGTCCAGTTTCAATTAGCAAGGTTCATTAATTGAACGGGGCGTTGATTAACATGAAATTGTCCTGAACGCTTGAGCGGAGCTCTATGGCTATCACACATTTATGTGTTTATGCGCCTATCGCTTGGAGATTTTTTAAAAATGGTAGCCATTTGGGATGGTCTGCTCAAGGCTGATTGCGTGCTGGAATGATCAGGTGGAGGAAAGTCCGTCATTGGCACATCGGCAAGCAACAGTATCAGACTTTCACCGGTCTCTTTTAAGTACGGCTCCCTGGCAGGGCAAAATTAGCTGATCACGGAAGCGGCACCTTTCCCAGATGTCGCTGTCTGATCGTTCCCTTTAAATCCACCAGGCATTCATGCCTGGGTCAGATGTAAAGACCCATCTGAACGCAACCTAACTTTTACTAGGTAAAGGTAAAGGTTCCCTTGCTCGAAAGCCAGTCGAATCCGACTCTAGGGTTGCGGTGCTCATCTCCGTTTCAAAGCCGAAGAGCCAGCGCTGTCCGAAGACGATTCCATGGTCATGTGGCCGGCATGACTAAACACCAAGGCGCACAGAACTCTGTTACCTTCCCACCGAAGTGGTACCTATTTATCTACTAGCAATTTCTTGCTTTCGAACTGCTAGGTTGGCAGGAGCTGGAACTAGAGACAGGAGCTCACCCTGTCTTGCGGCACCCGGGTCTTGAACCGCTGAACTACTGACCTTCCACAGCCTGCAGTTCAGCGTCTTAACCACTTG
>NW_015167573.1:184186-189207 GCF_001447785.1 Gekko japonicus | reverse complement strand
GTGCGTTCCTGCCCAAAAATAGCCCTGCTTACTAGCCCTCCTTCCTGTTTGTGTGTGCTTGATGTGCTTTAGAAACATAGAGCTGGAAGGGACCTCAAGGGTCATTAGCCCAGCCCCCTGTACAACACAGGAAACTGACAGCTACCTCTCCCCCCACACACCCTGTGACCCCTGCTCTACGCCCAGAGGAAGGCGAAAAAATATTCAGGATCCCTTTATTTCAAACATGTGTGTGTGTGTGTTTAATTGCTTTTTAACATTTGAAAGGTTTCCGTGTTTGTTTTAATGTTCATCAACTCAGGGACCCTGAGTTTGGTGCAGAGGCGCCATAGAAATGTTTTAGATAAATAAAGGCCTAGTCCGCCGTCACATGTATGCTTACCCCTATCTCACAACTTTCAGTTCATCTCACACAACATTGTTCAATGGAACAAACTGACATAACGCAGCTATCAGTTATGTAGTGCATAACCATCATATAAAGAAACATCTCTGGACCAAGCTCAACTGAACATAGAGGGTTCCACATTCCTAAACTAGGCCCAAGTGATAAGGTATCAAACTACCTTTTTGTAGCGGGCGCTAGGCTTGCCAAGTCATTTATACTCACCGGCGGGGGACTGTCCCTGGGCTCCGGGAGTTGCTGCGGGACATCACAGGAAGTGACGCAGGACGTAGAGCACGTTGGGGGCATGGCCCCGATCAGCAGAGGGAAAAGCATAGAGTTTTTCCTCTGCTGATCGGGGCCACGCCCCCAACGTGCTCTACGTGGTTGCGTCACCGGAGGCCACACTGCGCTTTGGGGGGCGGGGTTCTCCCTCGGGCCCGATTCTGCAGCAGCGGAAATCGGGCCTCCAAAGCAGGGGTTTACCCGCCGTGTCGCCTAATATGCAAAGGAGTGCCTGCTACAAAAATAGCCCTTGTGAACCATACCTATGCCGCAGATGCATTTGCATGATGATTTGGCCCACAAGTTTGGACCGCAGAGAGAGAAACTGGGGCCATACAAGGTGAAAAACGCTTGTGACCTTAGCCCAGTCTGCGGCACATGATAATGTGTTATGCTCAGAAAGCCCGCGATTAAAGCTCAACACGACTCATTTTCATGTATTATGTATTTATACCATTTGAGCCTATATGATAAGTGGGAAGGGGTTCCCTTTTGTGTGGTTTGACATGAGCCGGGACAGGCTAATTAGAGAGTGGGACTTATTTAGCATTCCGAGGCCCGCCAAATATTATCACATCAAACGGTATATGGGGAAAGAGCCCGGTGCATAATAATACGGAGAGGATGATCGCGTGCGGCGATACGGGTGAGTAGATAATAGTCTATAACCTAGTAAGTGGAATAATCGAGTCTAATGTGATTAAGCTCCCAATACTGTAGAATACGGGAGGGGGGGATGCATTAACATAAAAATAGAGGTCTAGTAGAGATCACCTGCTAACAAGATCCCAAATTCTAAAGCTTTACATCTCATTTTTCTAGGCGTCTAAATAGCATTCAGCCAGTACCCTTGGCCTTTGATGTGTGAACAGTGGCCTCGACGCGCTGTCTCTGTGTTCAAAGTGCCGTGGAGTCACAGACAACTTCTGGGGTGCGTTCAGACGGGGCGTTTCTGCCGGCAGAAACGCGTTCATACTCACCCTCCATTATGCGGAGCCCTCCGTTGGACGCCCGCTCACACGCTGCAGGTGTCGCCGTTTTTTTTTTTAAGGACTGTTTGAGCATGCGCACAGGCAGCCATTCAGAGAATGGCGATTTTTGCGCATGCTCAACCCCCCCATACATTTAAACTTTAAAGGTAAGCACTTACCTTTAAAGTTTAAAGCCCAACCTGGCCTCCCTTTAGTCCCGGACTCCTCCGGGACGGTAAAGTAAGGGCTTTTTTTTCCCCTTAACAAACGCTCGGGGCAAAGCTTCGCCTGAGCGCATATCGCTTAAAGTTAAAAAAAATGGCGGGGGAAAGCCGGAAGCCTCAGGCTTCCGACGGAAGTGGCTAGGCACCAGTGGAGAGTGATCAGACGCCGGTTTGTATCGGAAGCCACTGTTGCACTCTGTTTACCACCACTTGGGACCTAGTGGCAGAGTACAACGGTGTAAACGGCTTTGTAACGGTTAGGGACGGGAGGCAGATGTTCGCCATGTGAACGCCAGTAAGTACACCGGTTGGAATCGTCACCTATTCCGTTACAAATGCCGCGTCTGAACGCACCCCTGGTGTCTCCTCATGGAGTTTTCAAGGCAACAGAAACTCAGAGTTGGTTTGTCGCTGCCTGCCTCTGTGTAGCAACCCTGGACTTCCTTGGTGGTCTCTCATCCAAGTACTAACCAGGGCCAGCCCTGCTTAGCTTCTGAGATCTCACAGGAATGGGCTAGCCTGAGCCATCCAGGTCGGGGCAGATGAGCTATTGAGGGCTGCAATCATACGCACAGTTAGACCCAACATAGGTGTGAATGCTGGGTGGATTTAAAGGGAGCGATCAGACAACAACATCTGGGAAGCGCCCCGCAGCCATCAGCAACCTGCTCTGCTCCGCCGCAGAAGCGGAGTTAAAAGACACTGGGGGAAATCCGATAGTTAACGGGCTGCAACAGGCCACGGATGGACTTTCCCATCTGATCGCTCCAGCGCACTCTCATGGTGTCGGGATGGTCTGATCAGGCCATCCTGACTGTGCCATTGTCCCCCTCCCCCCTTTGCAGTATGTGCATCATCACAAACTCCATAGGGAGCCCTTGGTGCGGGGGTGCAACTCATCAATCCCTCGTTTAAGCACATGGGGGAAAATGGCACAACCTGCCCGACTCACCCGCAGTTGCATCTGATCACGCACTGATGGACTGCACCCGCATCTTCAAAGGGAGGTGTGACTGTGCAACTGCGGGTCAAATTCCTCCAGAGGAAATAGCCTCGCTCCCTGTCATGATCTGGTCTGTGCCACCAGAGGCCTACTAGGCCCAGGGAGCCTGGCTAGCAGTCGGTGAGGCTGGGCCTACAACTCCCAGAAGCCTGTGAGAGGTTTTGTAGCCAAAATTGACCAACAGGAAAAGAGGAGGGCTTGGAATAAAAGATCTGGAGCAGCAGGAAAAGCTGTTCTTCTTCCCAGGAGCCAGAGCCAGAAGGGACTGAGACTGCTGTGGGGAAGAGACCCTCATCCTGAGGGAAGGGTGAGTAGTCTAGTGCCACTTGGAATAGTGAGCTGTGGACAGTATATATTTAGACACGTTAGGGCATTTGATTTCTTTTCTTTTCACCCACTCACTGTTATTATTCTGCACTTTGTTTGTTTGACCTCATATAAAATAAACTATTTTTATTGTTCACTCTGCCTGGTCCTCAAGCCTATTATTCGGCCAAAATGGAGGTCTAAAGACCTGGGAAGGTGCTCTGGAACCGGAGTGGTGGCAGCGTCAGGTGACACCCCACCTGAGCCCAGACATTCCCCCACCCCTCATTTTTTCTGACGTGTGTGACCGCAACCTAAAAAGATCATAAATCTGCTTTCCTCAAAAAGTTTTTATCAAAATTCAGGGATGCTTTCAAGAGAGGACATATTTACATTAAAGCAAAGGGTTAGACACACAGCATCCTTTCCAGGTTTGGGGATTCTTGTCACAATAACCAAGGGGATTTTGAGACATGTAATGACCAAGAGCTTGTCGACTCTTGAGTCACGGAAGCTACTAGAGCTCTTGGGAGCACCGTGGTCTTTCGTTAGCCAAAGCAGGGTTTTTAAAGACTGTGGCTTATTTTGCTTATCCCTATTATGAATGGTACCTGTTCTGTCCTGACATAAATTTTGGGTTGCATTTGTTCCTTCCTGGACAATGTATAATCTCCACATTCTGCCCCTGCCTGTTAATAGTGTGGGTGTTGTAGTTAGGGAGTCAGATGAGGGGTAGGGATGACCAGGTTTGCATCCCTTGCTCAGTCCCAGAAGCTTGCTGGATAGGGTCCCTTCTGGCAACCGGCAGGGGATGTGAGGACTAACTAGGAGTGGGAGGGAGGCCCAGCTGATGTTGCACTGATGGCTTGCTGGATAGGGTCCCTTCTGGCAACCAGCAGGGGATGTGAGGACTAACCAGGAGTGGGAGGGAGGCCCAGCTGATATTGCAGTGATATGTCTACATCACCTCTGACATGACTCAGAAGTGATGTCATCACACAGCAACATTGGGGCGACACTCTGTTTCGGGCAAAAACTCTATGATAAATTTGGCTTCTACCATAGAGTTTTTGCCCAGAGCATCGCCCTAATGTCACTTCCATGATGATGACTGGGCCTCACTCTTTTTCTGGGTATGGTCCCCCCACTGGACAGCTGATTGGTGGTGTGGAGACGGGGCCTGGTGGTGGGGAATCCCTGCCTCAACCGGGAGGTCTGGCAACCTTACGGCCAGGTGACCTTGGGCCCTACCTCATGGGAGCAGAGTGCTTTCAGAGGGGATTGATCTTGACTAATCCCTCGAATCAAAATGTTACTTCAGTCTGGCTTGACGCCACAGTTGCACACTGCAGAAAAATACCACAGGGACCTCTTTAGAAAAGAGATGACCAAGTTTATAAAATTATGTGTGGGGTAGAGAGAGTTAACAAAAAGGAACTTTCTCTCCCTCTTCCAAAATACTAGAACTCGAGGGCATCCAATGAAGCTGATGGGCAGTAGATTCAGGACGGACAAAAGGAAATACTTCTTTACATAGGGAAGTAACAAAATGTGGAATTCACTGCCAGAAGATGTAGTGATGGCCAGACGAATAAACAGCTTTAAAGGGGGATTAGATAGATTCATGAAGGATAAGTCTATAATAGCTACTAGCCCTGGTGACTCTTACATCCGTCCGTTCCATGAGGTTACTGTTCTCCTAAGGCTCCATCCCCAAATCTCCAGGAGTTTCCCAACCTGCCATTGGCTGGAGGGGACCTGGCAACCCTCTACCCAGGTGAGAACTAAAGGCAGAGGTTCGAGGCAGATTACTGCATCAGCTTCCAAAATCAAATGTAAAGGCGGGG
>NW_015167573.1:182139-184128 GCF_001447785.1 Gekko japonicus | reverse complement strand
CCCTATAATTATATTTCTTATCAGTGATTACGCCATTAGAGCTACAAACCGTTTTCAAGCAGGTACCGTCGGTTAGAAATTATGTCTCTCTAAGTGTTAATAATGTCATTTCCCCCAGTCGCAGGTAATGTCAGGGAGGTTCACCATTGTTCTGTCCGGGAACCGTCGCCAACAGATAACATTCTGATTCTGATCACATCCCAGTCATTTCAAAGTCACATTGTAGTCAGATCACATCTCGCCGCTAATAATTATTTAACTTTTATTGCTATGCGGAATAGTTTTCTGTTTGCTTAAGGATAACTTTGACTCCTCGCCAGAACTGATTACCCTCTGCTCGCAAATGAGCCCCTTCCAGGTACACAAGGTTAGCCCCGCCATGGTTCGAGGAGAGAAATAATCATCAAATTGGATTAAACTAACAGCTGCCGGACTTAAATTCAACACGTTCCCAAGCAGGGGTGGGTGGGCGGGGGGCCCTGCAAAGCATGTCCTTGCTCTTTATAGAGGCTGCAGACGTTGGAGAAAGGGAAGCAGCGTTTGCTTGAGACGCAATCGATCATGTTAATGCTTGCATGCTCCCTGCATTTTTGTTAACCTCTCCGAGAAGCCAGGGCTTGGGACTTGAGTTCTTTGCACGACTCTGAAACAATAAATTGCGGATCTGCGCTTTGTGGCACCAAAGGGGTTAGATGTGTCACGCCGGCTTTATTAATCTTCTGGAAGGAAAATTAATACCAGACCAACACTGGGGGACTGGCCCAGGCTTCTGGATCCATACGTTTGTCACGCCACATAAGAACATAAAAAGAGCCCTGCTGGATCAGACCAGTGGTCCATCTCGTCCAGCACCCTGTCTCCCATGGTGGCCAACCAGTTCCTCTGGAGGTCTAGCCACAAGGCACATAAGGCGAGGCCGTCCTCTGATGTTGCCCCCTGGAACTGGGATTCAGAGTGTTAGTGCCTCTGGAGGTTCCCATCAGTCACCGTGGCCAGTAGCCACTGATAGACTTATCCTCCATGGATCTATTGAATCCCCCTTTAAAGCTCTTTATCCCTGTGGCCATCATCTGGCAGTGATTTCCACATTTTAATCGCTGTCTGTGTAAAGTAGCGTTTCCTTTTGTCTATCCTGAACCTACTGCCCATCAGCTTCATTGGAGGCCCTCGAATCCTAGCATTTTGGGAGAGGGAGAAAAAGTTCCCTTTGTCAGCTCTTTCCACCCCAGGCATAATTTTATAAACCTCTGTCATGTCAGAAATCCCAGACTCTTCAACCTTTCCTCCTAGGGAAGGCACTCCAACCCCCTAATCATCTTGGTTGTCCTCCTCTGTACTTTCCCCAGCTCTGCAGTGTCCTTTTGGTGATATGGAGACCAGAACTCTACACAGTATTCCAAATGAGTGGGGTACACTGCCATAGAGCCCACTCTCTTAAGCATCCATTTTTCCGAGGGGAACTGATCTCTGTAGTCTGGAGATGAGCTATAATTCTGGGGGATCCTCAGGTCCCACTTGGAGGATGGTATCCCTACCTGGGTAGTCTCTTTTATCACTCCTCTAGGCGATGGAAGAGGCAGTCTTAGGTCTAAGCAGATGGCATGCAAGGAGATCCATTTAATTGACTAGGTGCAGGGGTCATTTCCTGCAGGAGCAGACAGGAGCGGAGCTCCGGCAGTAAAGAGCCCAGGGGGCGGGCACATGCAACAAGCCCCACCCCCTGCTCCCAGCAGCCCTCAGTCAGAGCAAGAAGCAGACAGGTAAGTTGCAGAGCCTCCCCCCCAGCCCCCCCGGCCCCAAACAGTCCAGTGGCACCTTTAAGACCAGATTTTATTCAGGTACAAGCTCTCCCTCCTCTGCGAGGACAGATCTGCGCATTCCCCCCCCCTCCATAGCTAGCAATCCAAAACAGTCCAGTGGCACCTTTAAGACCAAGTTTTATTCAGGTACAAGCTCTCCCTCCTCTGCGAGGACATATCTGCACGTTAC
>NW_015167573.1:171852-182070 GCF_001447785.1 Gekko japonicus | reverse complement strand
CTTCCGGTGATGTCAGGGGGTGTGGCATATGCATATAAGTTATGCTAATGAGTTATGCCAATGAGCCCCTGCACCTCTTTTCCTACAAAATGACCCCTGACTAGGTGTATGGGGACCTGATTCAGATCAGGATCAGTGTTCCCTCTAAGCTGAGTTAGTGTGAGCTAGCTCACTGTTTTTAGCCTCCAGCTCACAGACTTTTGTCTTCGCTCAGGAAGGATGTATCCCCAGAGCAAACTGATTGATGCAGCATGTCAAATCGCTCGCTCACAACTTTCATGCCAGTTGCTCACAAAGTAGAATTTTTGCTCAAGAGACTCCACAGCTTAGGGGGAGCACTGATCAGGACTGTGGCGCAAGAAGAAGGGGGGGGGGGTTCAGCCACTCTCTGCATCATTTCCCTGATCTAAAATGGCCTCAAGGTTTGCTATTTTCCTCCTTTCAAATACTTATTGCACTGCTATTGCTACACATAAGTTTCCCAAACTGAGCCATCTATTTATTTTATTATTATTATTACATGAACCCATGAAGCTGCCTTATACTGAATCAGACCTCTGGTCCCTCACAATCGGTATTGTCTGCTCAGACGGGCCATGGGCTCTCCAGGGTCTCAGACTGAGGCCTTTCACATCACCTCCTACCTGGTCCTTTTAGCAAGAGATGCCAGGGATTGAACCTGTGACCTTCTGTATGCCGCGCCAGATGCTCTACTACTGAGCCAGGAGAGATTAAAAAGAGGGCCAGGGCCGATGGTACAAAATCAGATCAAAAGAGGGTTGCCAAGTGGATCTTTGCCGGGAGCGGGGGGCTCCCGGCTTGCGTCTGGGGCGCAAAACCATAGAGTTTTCCCTTGTATGGTCGTGGCCCCGCCCCCAGCGTGCCTGGCATCCTCCTGTCACTTCCGGGTGATGCGCACTTCGGGGCGGAGTTCCCCCCGGGGCCCAATCCAGTGGTGCCGAGGAACGGGCCTCTGGGGCAGGGGTTTCCCCGCCCCCCGGGGGGACTTGGGATCCCTAGATCAAAATATATATTTATTATTCAATTCAATCTCCAAAAATGCCCCCTATGCGTTTCGCCAACAGGTTTCGTCAGGGGAATCTGTTTGTCTTGCAGCAGCTCTTCAGAAGGAGCGCTTTGTTTTCTTGCTACGACTGAGCCACAAATTAAAAATGCTGGGAGCTCCTGTTGTGGAACTCTAAGCATATTACCGTGTTAGATAAGTTTACACACGACTTGTCTTGCCAGCTGACCTCATGCTTACTGTGCTTGGAGTCTAAGCTTGGGAAGGTCACAATGGTCAACATAACACTGTTCACCAGAGCCTCTGAATTCTTCTCCAGGTTGAGAAGTATTTATGAGTATTTATGAGTCAGAGATGTGTTTATTTTGTATATTTTGATCCAGCCTTTCCTCCATGGTGCTCACGACAGCTAGGGCTGCCAAGTGGGGGCGGGGGGCGGGTAAACCCCCGCTTTGGAGGCCCGATTTCCACCGCCGTGGAATCGGGCCCTGGGGGGAACTCCACCCCCCGAAGCGCAGAGGTGACGCAACCACATCAACCATGTTGGGGGCGTGGCCCGGATCGTCGGAGGGAAAACTCTATGGTTTTCCCTCCGATGATCCGGACCACACCCCCAACGTGGTCAACGTCACGCATCACTTCCGGTCCACTTTATAGTCCACTTTTCTCACTTGGACTCAAGGTGGAGTACACAGATCGAGTCAATACCATCAACGGATGGCACATTTAGTAAAAAAATGCAATAGGATTAGGGTTGGAGAGCCAGTTTGGTCTCGTGGTTAAGAGCGCAGACTCTAATCTGGGAGAACCGGGATTGATTTCCCCCACTCCTCCACATGCAGCTGCTGGGGTGACCTTGGGTCAGTCATAAATTCTTTCAGAGCTGTTCTCTCAAGGGCAGTTTTTGAGAAAGCTCTCTCAGCCCCACCTTTCTCACAGAGTGTCTGTTGTGGGGAAGGAAAGGGAAAGGAGATTGTAAGCTGCTCTGAGACCCCTTTGGGTAGTGAAGGGTGGGGTATAAATCCAATCTCCTCCTCCTCCTCTTCTTCTCCTCTGCCTCCTCCTCTTCTTGTAGAACTGGGTGTTGTTGTTGTTGTTGTTGTTCAGTTGCACAGTCGAGTCGGACTCTTCGTGACTCCATGGACCACATCACACCAGGCCCTCCTGTCTTCTGTCGTCCTCTGGAATTTGCTTAATTTCTGACTAACCATCTCATCCTTTGCTGTCCCCTTCTTCTGTTACCTTCAGTCTTTCCCAGCATCAGGGTCTTCTTCTCAAATGAGTGCTGCCTTCTCATTTGGTGGCCAAAGTATTTGAGCTTCAGCTTCAGTATCTGGCCTTCCAGGGAACAGTCAGGGTTGATTTCTTTTAGGACTGACGGATTCGATCTCTAACCGGATGCCTAAAAACAGAACTGAAGCAAAAGCACAAGTATTAACGTGACACATTCAATGACACAAAAATTTCCATCCTCCTTTCAGCAAGCTAAGCACACTAGTACAGACCACAGTCCCTAGTAATTTTTCCAAGTAACTTTATGAATCATTTAGTACAGTCTGACTGTATTTCCTGCATGGAAAAGCCCTCTTGAATAATTTGGTTTTATGTGTGATGATTTCTAAGTCGATGTCATAATTATGGGATGCGGTTGCGGGGCTCTTGATCATTACGGCATGCTAGAAACACACCAGCTCACAAGAAGTAACTTGTCACATTCCCCGATAAGCCTGCCAGGCCGAGTCCAGCCGTCCTTTCAGCCGGTGAACTAGCACAAAAGAATCGCTGGCATTACATGGCTCAGATGAAGAACTAAGTGTTGCTGTTCAATAATTTCTTCTGCTGCAAATGAGGCTTTGGACGAATTCAAATATCTAAATTTGGTACAGGATCCATATTTAGCTCATTTTTTGATCTTCGGTATCACTTTCAAAGCAGAGATATTCATTATGCAGGTTCCACATATTCAGACTCCCTTGCGGAGTTTTATTCGTTGCTTTATAAGATAGCCCCGGTTTTATTCCACGATTCTTTTAATAAACCATTTTTTTAAAGTTATACCTGATGCTGATTCCAAGCGCTTTCTCAGTTTTTGTCACTGCCTTTATCCTTTATGCTCATTCATGTTTAGGACTCTTCTTGCTGTCAGCCTGTTGTCTCACCAGTCAGCTAAATTCGAGTCCAGTGGCACCTTAGAGACGAACAAGATACCATATCTTGACTAAGGGACTTTTGAGACCCAGTTTGGTGTTGTGATTAAGAGCATGGACTCTAATCTGGGAGAACTGGGTTTCATTCCCCACTTCTCCACATGCAGCTGCTGGCATGACCTTGGGTCAGTTACAAGCTCTTTCAGAGCTGATCTCTCATGAGCAAGTCCGGAGAGAGCTCTCTTGGCCCCACCTATCTCACAAGCAGTGTTCCCTCTAAGCTGAGTTAGTGTGAGCTAGCTCAGTTTTTCAGCCTCCAGCTCTCACATTTTTGTCCTAGCTCAGGAAGGATGGCTCCAGAGCAAACTAATTTATGCAGCAGCCAAATCACTCGCTCACAACTTTGATGCCAGCAGCTCACAAAGTAGAATGTTTGCTCCCAAGACTCCACAGCTTAGAGGGAGCATTGCTCACAGGGTGTCTATTGTGGGGAGGGGAAGGGGAAGGAGATTGTGGTGCCATGGCCTGTGGTGCACCTTCCTTGCGAGGTTCTTCTGACCTTCTGAGAGGATTTGTCAGAGCAAGCAGCGGGCAGCTCTGGGTGGTGGAAGTGAGGAAAGATCTGCTCTGCCAACTCCTTCCATGAACTTTTCTACTGGATCCAACCTGCTAGAGTTTTGAAGTTTCTCCACATGCAGCTCTGCGTGGGGAAATACCTGGAAACTGGTGGGGTGGAGCCTGAGGAGGGTGGGGTTTCGGTAGGGGTGGGACCTTAGTAAGGTACAGTGCCATAGAGTCCACCCTCCAAAGCGCAAAAGTTTATACCCAGAATAAAACTTTGTTGGCCTTAAAGGTGCCACCACAGGACTCAAACTTTGTTCTGCTGCCGCAGAGAGACATGGCTACCCACCCGAATCTATTTTCTCCAAGGGAATTGATCTCTGTCAGCTGGAGACCAACTGTAATACTGGGTGATCTCCAGTCCCCACCTGGAGGTTGGCAGCCATAAAGGCCCCCCCCAGTTTTTCAACTGAGATTCACAGTTGGCCTGTAAACACAGAGGGACTTCACTACAGGGAACTATTGTTGGGGCCAAAATGCTTCTGACGGTTAGCTATAAAGTCATTTCTTACAGCATCTTGACTTTTGATTTCAAGCCTTATCGGTGAACTCTCCTTCCTAAATTGCCATTAGGTTTCAGCTCTGCTTTCCTTTGATGTCCAAGGAAGGTGTGTGAGAGATTAGCTTTATCACCTTTATTTAGGGCAGTTATGAAAACGTATGCGACCAACACAACATTGTGCCGCTAATTTTTTCCAATTACTTTGCTGACTTTGCTATCTTATCGAAGAAAGTGACAAGGTTGGAAGAGGCAGAGGTTTTACAAACATAGTTTAGGTTACTCCCCCACCTGCCTATCTAGATGAACAGAAACCATCTTGTGGTTACCTAACAATAAACATAAGATATGCAGCTTCTACTGTATATAGGAAGCACTGTATAGCTGTGTATGAATACTATTAAAAAGTAAAGGTTTCCCTTGCTCGAAAGCCAGTCGAATCTGACGCTGTTACCTTCCCACCGAAGGGGTACCTGGACTCATAGAACGTTAGAGTTGGAAGGGACCTTGCAGGTCATCTAGTCCAACCCCCTGCCCTCTGCAGGAGCATAGCTGAAGGCCCTACATACCTACAACATACTTGAAAGATGGTCGTCCAGCCTCCACTTGAAAACGTCCAGTGAGGGAGCATCCACCCCCTCCCAAGGCAGACTATTTCACTGTTCAACCACTCTTACAGTTAGGAAGTGGTTTATCTACTTGCAGTTTTTTACTATTGAACTGCTAGATTGGTAGGAGCTGGGGCCAGAGACGGGAGCTTACTCCGTCACGCGGCACTCGGGTCTCGAACTGCCGAACTACAGACCTTCCAGTCTGCAGGTCGGCGTCTTAACGGCCCCATGAATACTATTGTTGACATGTATATCTTGTCTTACATCGGTTTTCCCCTCACTTTATCCCCACCACAATTCTGTGAGGTAGGTTTGCCTGAAAACGAGTCATTGGTTTTGGGCCAATCGGTGAACTTTGTGACTGATGTGGGATTCAAACCCAGGTCTCTTCCCCCATCTACGCGACCACCGAGTCTCAAATAATAATATATGAAAAAATGAAATTCAGATTATTTATGCTAACATACTCTATAGATTTTTGTTTTGTTTTGTTTCCAGCCGCTGTGGATTTCTTTTTTCTGTACAAACACTACGTTTCAGAAGGAATCTTATGGGTTCACAGATATCCATGTATTATTCAAACTAGGTCAAAGGGGAGGCCTTTTTAAATTTGCTGTAAGTGCACAATGACAAAAAAGCAAGAGCTGGAGGGGATAAAAACAACAAATATTTCATTCCCTTTTCAACTGGGGGTGCTGAGTAGCCTAGATACTATATTGCTAGGTAAGTTTATTGTGTGGGGGGGACTGAAAGTTATTTGGGCAAATGATAGAACAACAGACTTTTTGTTCTGTTTTGGCTTGTGCATAGTTATACAATAAAAAATAAAACATACCCCCAAATGCCAGAGGGGTAAGCTATTCATGGGTTGGATCCGGCCAGCTATTTAACTCACTCTTACCCAGTGGTTCCCTCCTTGCAGAATGTGGAACGGCAAGTTTGAGGAGATCTGGAAGACCCTGGAGGAAGGCCCTGGTGCTTGGGGAGCTACAGTGGGAGGGCTTCTGTAGTTCTGGACCTGCTGGTGGACCTTCTGATGGCACCTGAGTTTTGGCCACTCTGTGACGCAGAGTGTTGGACTGGATGGGCCACTGGCCTGATCCAACAAGGCTTTTCTTACATTCTTATGTCTGGGGCAGTGATGCTCTGTCCTCTTGGTGCTTGGGGGGCAACAGTGGGAGGGCTTCTGGAGTTCTGGCCCTGCCAGTGGACCTCCTGATGGCACCTGAGTTTTGGCCACTCTGTGACACAGAGTGTTGGACTCGATGGGCCATTGGCCTGATCCAACATAGCTTCTCTTACATTCATATGTCTGGGATGGTGATGCTCTGTTTTCTTGGTGCTTGGGGAGGGGGGGCAACAGTGGGAGGGCTTCTGGAGTTCTGGCCCTGCCAGTGGACCTCCTGATGGCACCTGAGTTTTGGCCACTCTGTGACACAGAGTGTTGGACTCGATGGGCCATTGGCCTGATCCAGTATGGCTTCTCCTGTGTTCCCAAGGCCCCCACGTTTCTTTCATTCTGCAGGAGCTACAAAACAGAAATGCTGAGTAGGCCATCTCAATAAAAGGATTGGAATGGAAGTGGAATGGAATCATCCAAGAGCGGGCCATTAGGATTATAAAAAGTAAAGGTAAAGGTTCCCTTGCTCGAAAGCCAGTCGAGTCCGACTCTAGGGTTGCGGTGCTCATCTCCGTTTCAAAGCCGAAGAGCCAGCGCTGTCCAAAGACATTTCCATGGTCATGTGGCCGGCATGACTAAACACCAAGGCACACGGAACGCTGTTACCTAGTCCACTGCAATATAGACCAATATTGGATTATGGTCCAAGATTATAGCCCACTGCAATTATTACGTTTGGGTACCATCTTGCTTTTTGTCTTCTTTTGTAATTCCACTCTACCTTGCCTACAGTGCTGCAGTTCACATTGTCTCCTAATTCTACTATGTGGACAAGTGGGCGTCAGTGTGGCAAATGGGGTTCAATGTGGCCAAATGTAAAGTGATGCACATTGGAGCCAGAAGTCCCAACTATAAATACACAAGGGGTGGACCCGCGATACTCGCGCTTTTGTAATTCCACTCTACCTTGCCTACAGTGCTGCAGTTCACATTGTCTCCTAATTCTACTATGTGGACAAGTGGGCATCAGTGTGGCAAATGGGGTTCAATGTGGCCAAATGTAAAGTGATGCACATTGGAGCCAGAAGTCCCAACTATAAATACATGTTGATGGGGTCCAAACTGGTGGTAACTGACCAGGAGAGAGATCTTGGAGTCATGGTAGATAACTTACTGAAAATGTCAACTCAGTGTGTGATTGCAATAAAAAAAGGTAAATGCTAAACTGGGGATTGTTAGGAAGGGGATTGAAAGCAAATCAGCCAGCATCATAAATTGATGGTACATCCTCATTTGGAATACTGTGTATGGTTCTGGTCACCACACCTCAAAAAAGATATTATAGCACTGGAAAAGGTACAAAAAAGGGCAACTAAAACGAAGGGGATGGAACACTTCCACTATGAAAAAACATTAAAGCAGTTAGGGCTCTTCAGCTTGGAGAAACAACAACTGAAGGGTGACATGATAGAGGTTCACACAATTATGCATGGAATAGAGAAGGTAGAGAAAGCAGCACTTTTCTCCCTTTCTCGTGATACAAAAACTGAGCAGTAGGTTTAGAACAGATAAAAGGAAGTACGTCTTCACCCAAAGAGTAATTAACACATGGAATTCACTGCCACAGGAAATGGTGGCAGCTACAAGCATGGCTTCAAGAGGGGATTGGGTATACATCTGATCCATCAGTGGCTATTAGCCACAAGTTATAGATCAGGGGTGTCAAACATGTCGCCTGGGGGCCGGATGAGGCCCCCAGAGGGCTTCTATCAGGCCTGCAGTGGAACTGGCTGTCTTCTGCTTTTTCTTCCAGTTCTGCTGCTGCTGCATCATCGTAGGTTTGCAGTTTACAGATACACACCTGAACAGCATACTCAAGATTGCAACAGCAGAGAGATTTTGATGCAATAATTCAGAGCAAGAGCTGTCAGTTATCAGACACTGTTAAATAAACAAAATATTGCAAGAGTGCTAATGTTTTAAGCATGTTTTTATTTTAAGTTAAAAAAAACCCTTTGTGTTTGTGTCCTTTATAAAGTTTATATCTCGGCTACCTGGCATTACATTTTATGACACACATGGCCCAGCCCAACAGGGTCTCATTTATGTCAGATCCGGCCCTCATAACAAATGAGTTTGACACCCCTGGTATAGATGGAACACTATTTCTGGGGCATTGATGCTCTGTATTCTTGGTGCTTGGGGGACCACAGTGGAAGGGCTTCTGGAGTTCTGGCCCCACTGGTGGGCTTCCTGATGACACCTGGGTTTGGGGCACGGTATGACACAGAGTGTTGGACTGGATGTGCCATTGGCCTGATCCAGCACGGCTTCTCTTATGTTCTTACATTCTGTATTCCTAGTTCTAGCTCATTGGACGTGTCTTATGCTGTATGACTGCATTGCTTTAATTTTGTAATCCACCTTCAGTCTCAGTGAGTAAGGCAGGTTATAAATAAAGCCAGTCTCTCTATCGATCACATGCCCGGCTGCAGCTTTAACTGAGTTGGCGCAAGCCCTGATAGAGATTCATGGAGGACAGGTCCTTCAATGACAACTAGACACAATGACGAAAGGGAATGTACACATTCAAAGGCCACCAGCCTCTGACTGCCAGAGCCAGAAGGCAACACCACAGGGGGGCTAGGGCCTCGATGGCCTGTTCGTTTGTCCTCCAGCGCAACTGGTTGGCCACTGTGTGGATGGGATGTTGGACCAGACAGACCCTTCAGTCAGGGCAGCTCTTATAGTCTTATACCTCTGGTGTGCCACAAACCACTATATCTATCTATCTATCTATCTATCTATCTATCTATCTATCTATCTATCGATCTATCTATCTAATCTATCTATCTATCATCCATCCATCCATCCATCCATCCATCCATCCATCATTAATGGGCAAACCTGTAAACCAAGTTGGAGTTTTGGCCATCTCACCTGAGAAATCAACCACAGTTATGCTAACAAGTGGGAGGGAAGGCCCAGGGGTGGCCAAACTGTGGCTTGGGAGCCACACACGGCTCTTTCACACATATTGTGCGGCTCTCCACAGGGCAGCTGGGGAGGTGAAGAGGAGGCATGCCTCCTCAATTGGTCTTCCCGTCCCGAGCCAGTGTTCCCCTCCCTGGGTAGGCTTGAGGTAGGGGGGAGCTGATGAAGGAAGGAAGGAAGGAAGGAAGGAAGGAAGGAAGGAAGGAAGGAAGGAAGGAAGGAAGGAAGGAAAAAGGAAATAGAAGGGGAGGGAGGGAGAGTTGGAAAGAGAGCAACTTTAACTTTAAATGCATTATCCAAGCCACGCCCCCCCGGCCAGCTTGAAGAAGGCATTTATCTTTTTAAATCCCTTCTCCAAGCCAAGCCAGCCAGCGGGGGGGGGGGCCTTGGAGGACACATTTAAAGTTAAAGTTGCTTTCTTTCCAACTCACCCTCCCTCCCCTTCTATTTCCTTCCTTCCTTCCCTCTCTCCCTCCCCCATTTATTTGTTTTCTTTGTTTCTCTCACTTTCTCTTTCTCTCTTTCCACCTCTTTCATTCTTTCTTTCCACCTCTGTCTCTCTTAGACAAATAAATATCATTAGCAAACAAATGGATATCATTGGGCATGCTGTTAATAAAAATGTTACTGCTAATTAAAAATAATAAAAAATAATAAAAAAATAATTTAAAGAATATGCACCGTAACTAACAAAGCTGAAGGTTCAGAGGACTGCAACCACCATTGTCCAACATGTTGACTAAAGCCCATCAACAAAATTTTTACTATCTGATCGGCCCAGGAACAGAAGGCAGCATGGTATAGCCTGATCTCATCAGAGCTTGGAAGCCAGGGTTTGTACTTGGATGAGAGAGCACCAAGGAAGACTCTGCAAAGGACAGCCATGGCAAACCACCCATCTGCTTCTCTCTTGCCCCGAAAACCCCTTGCTAGGGTCACTGTAAGTCAGCTGCGATTTGACCGCACTTTGCACCCACACATGCTAACCAGCTACCTTCGACACACAAGCAAAAAGCATGCATGAAAGCTCTGGTCCAGAACTGAGTAGTGATCGCAGTCCTTGTCGTGATGAATAAACTGGGGCTGATTTCGCACTAGAGCTGCCTCGCGGTTGGGCTGCCATTTGCCCCGACACTATTGGTCAATTTCACACCCAAAGCCGCGGGGCTGCATTTGACCTGCGGCTTCGCCCGATTTCCTCC
>NW_015167573.1:169989-171706 GCF_001447785.1 Gekko japonicus | reverse complement strand
GCTCAGGGCATTCCATGAGTGACAAAGAAGAAGAAGAAGAAGAAAGCTAAAGATTTTGTTCAGTCCTAAGAGACTTAAAGGATTATTTCCTTGTAAAATAAAACTGACAGTTTTCCTATAATGTTTTTCTGGCATAATACACATGTTAATCCTTAATTTCCTTCACCAGATGCAGTGTAATCCTTCTTCTACAGACACTGAAGCACAATTGCCATTGAGTGAACAAGAATTTCATTCAAATATTCCATAGCAACTTTGCTCTTCCATTCCAACATTTTTGCCCTTTGTAATGGGAGGGCAAAAAACAGAAATCCATAACCCTTATATAAAGCCGGAGCTGTATGGAAATATGTTCATAACAGAAACATACTCTGTTCTATATGTGCATGTGTATTTCATTTAATCCCCAACATTGTGTTAAATTTATGAAGAGGTCTTCAACCTTTCCATATCTGGGAGTCCCAGGCTGACTGAGTTGCACCTTGCAAGTATGTGTCAGGAGGTCATGTGACAGGAAGACGGAACCAGACCAATGACCTCACCAATGTCAAGACAAGGACTATGGGCTACAGACCAGGAGAGCCAGGGACAGGAAACACAAGTCAAGCACCAGGAAGTATAGCATAGTGAGAGCTAAGCCAAGACTGAACGAATCCTCTTCAACCTTTGAAGGAATCCTCTTCAACCACTTACAGACCTTGGCTCAACATCTACAGACCTTGACTCACCATTCCTCTCTGTGTGCATGCAAAGACAGGTAGGAGGCATAGCTGGCCCTCTATGCATATGTACTAGTGGTAGGTCCTTCAAACAGGCAGCAAAAAATTGTGACTATATAGGAACCCCACATGACCCCACCTAAACCATGGGTCAAATACTGCTGCTTTACAATGTCCAAAGTACTTACATACATGTAACAAAAATCCTGTAAAACGTTGGGCCAGTCAAACAGCCTCAGCCTAACTTAACTCACAGGATTGTTGTGAAGATAAAATTAGGTTTGCCAAGTCGTACCTTCATCTGGAGCGGGGGACTCCCGGTTCTCTCCCGGAGCGTGACGCGGCCACGCCGGGCACGCTGGGGGTGGGGCCACGACCATCTGAGGGAAAACTATAGAGTTTTCCCTCCGATGACCGTGGCCCCGCCCCCAGAGTGCCCGGCGTGGTTGCGTCACTTCCGGGTGACGTGCACGTCACGTACTTTGGGGGTGGGGTTCCCCCCGGGGCCCGATCCGCCGGCGGCAGGGAACGGGCCTCTGGGGCGGGGGTTTCTCCGCCCCCCGGGGGGACTTGGGAAGCCTAGATAAAATGGAGGAGAGAAGAATGATGTAAACCACTGGGAAGAAAGGTGGGAGAGAAACGAAGTAAATTAATATCTACGCCATCCACATGGCAGCATTTTCTTTGCCATTCCAGTGACTTATGACTCAACCCAAAGCAATTCTTCCAGTAACAAAAATAATTTGAAGTATTGCCACAAAACCTGGAATCAAGAACCACGAGGGTAAGAAAGAAGTCAAATAAAGGGCCAATATTAAAAATCTAGTTGAAACTTATAATATACAAAAATACATGTATTTATTAGAAAGACGGTTAAAAACAGATAAGGGCCCAATGAAAGCTTCATAAACAGGTAAAGGTGGCCTAAACACAAGGGCCAATACTATGGTTGCCAAGTCCATCTTCCATACCCAGCGGGGGACTTTGGGGGCATTCCT
>NW_015167573.1:160013-169772 GCF_001447785.1 Gekko japonicus | reverse complement strand
CCCCCCCCACCTGCCCGTGCGCCAGATCTCCAGAAACGGCAGTTCCCTGCACTTAAAGGAGCCGGCGTTTCTCTTTTAAATGCAGGCGCCGGCATTTCACCTTTAAGAGCAGCCGCGTTTCCCTTTTAAGAGCACGAAGCTGGCATTTCCCTGCAAGCTTGCGGAAATCTGGCTTGGGAGGAAACACGGGTTCCACACACTTAAAGGGAGAGAGATGGGTGGCTGTGGGTGTTGGGGGTAGAACCGTTCCCAAAAAACGGGGGACCCCTGGCAAACCGGGGGGTTTGGCAACCCTAGCCAATACACATGACCTGATGCGTTTCAGCCCTATTGGGGCCTTTTTCAGAGCTCAAACAATATTGAGGTACATGTAACTTGAATACATATTACAATAAGATAACCAATAAGTGAATATTGGACCAAGAAAAGGAAGGCTGTAGAAAAAAAAGATAAAAAGAATATTGAATATGAATAATCAAATATTGCCCCAACTCCTGCATTGCTTGTTCCTATGAACGCCTGTGTTTGGCTCCAAGTGGCGCAGTCAAAAAGCTGAAAATGGGGAAAAGAGAAGGGGGAAATGGAAATAAATGGAGCCAAAGGTTTCCAGTTTAAAATCTATGGGTAGTGAGGAGCCAGACAGGGGCCTTCTTATTTGAGGGAGCATATCTTAAAGAGAGCAATCATGTCCCCCCTCACCCTCCTCTTCTACAGACTGAACATTCCCCAAACCCTCAGCCTTTCCTCATAGGGCTTGGTCTCCAGGCCCCCAATCATCCTTGTTGCTCTCCTCTGCACGCGCTCCATTCTGTCCACATCCTTTTTGAAGTGAGGCCTCCCGAACTGCACACAATACTCCAGGTACGGCCTGACTAATGCAGTGACTAATGCAGTGTACAGCAGGACTATGACATCTTGCGATTTGGAAGTGATGCCTCTGTTAATACACTTCAAGATCGCATTAGCCCCTTTTGTCGCCGCATCACACTGGCTGCTCATATTTAACTTTCGGTACACCTGTACCCCAAGATCTTGTTCACACACACCGCTACTCAGAAGTGTCTCCCACATCCCGTATGCGCGTTTCTCCGTTTTGTTACCCAGATGTAGAACTCGAAACTGCATCTCGTTCACATCCGTCCACTTTCCCAGTGTGTCCAGATCTTGTTGAATTCTATCTCAACCTTCTGGTGTGTTCGCGGTGTTCTGGTGTGTTCGCGGTTCCTCCCGATTTGGTTTCATCGACAAACTTAACAAGGAGCCCCTCCACACCCTCATCCAGAGAATTTATAAAAATACTGAAAAGTAACTGAAAAGTAACGGGCTCAGAGGAGCTGCGGTGGCTCAAGTGGTTAAGACGCTGAACTGCAGGCTGTGGAAGGTCAGTAGTTCAGCAGTTCGAGACCCGGGTGCTGCATG
Source organism: Gekko japonicus (assembly GCF_001447785.1). NCBI lineage: Eukaryota > Metazoa > Chordata > Lepidosauria > Squamata > Gekkonidae > Gekko > Gekko japonicus. The sequence goes on along the minus strand of NW_015167573.1, from coordinate 168,353 downwards.
ACGGAGTGAGCTCCTTTCTCTAGTTCCAGCTCCTGCCAACCTAGCAGTTCAAAAGCAAGAAATTGCAAGTAGATAAATAGGTACCATTTCGGTGGGAAGGTAACAGCGTTCCGTGCGCCTTGGTGTTTAGTCATGCCGGCCACATGACCACGGAAACGTCTTCGGACAGCGCTGGCTCTTCGGCTTTGAAACGGAGATGAGCACCGCAACCCTAGAGTCGGACTCGACTGGCTTTCGAGCAAGGGAACCTTTACCTTTACCTAAACGGGCTCAGAACCGAACCCTGTGGCACCCCACTGGACACCTCCCTTCATTCAGACGAAATGCCTTCGACAACTACTCTCTGAATGCAGTTCTCCAACCAGTTCCCTATCCACCTGACTATCCTAGAGTCCAGTCCACAGTCCTCCAGTTTACCCATCAGAACATCATGGGGAACCCTGTCAAAAACTTTGCTGAAATCCAGGACATTACACGGGTGGCACACTGTTTATGTGACTCCACACACCCACACAGCATTTCCTGGGAGTTGCCAGCACTGAACTGCCAACCCTATCTAGAAGGTTCTTAGGACTTGTTTCAGAAACAAGGATGCCAGCCTCCAGGTGGGACCTGGGGATCCCCTGGAGTTACAGCTCATTTCCAGACTACAGAGATCAGTTCCCCTGGAGAAAACGGATGCTTTGGAAGGGGGGCTCTGTGGCATTATGCCCCACCGAGGTCCCTGTCTTTCCCTGGCTCCATCCCCAAATTTCAAGTGGTTGAGACGCTGAGCTGCAGACCGGAAGGTCGGTAGTTCAGCAGTTCGAGACCCGAGTGCCGCATGACGGAGTGAGCTCCCGTCTCTGGCCCCAGCTCCTGCCAACCTAGCAATTCAAAAGCAAGGAATTGCAAGTAGATAAATAGGAACCACTTTGGCGGGAAGGTAACAGCGTTCCGTGTGCCTCGGCGTCTAGTCATGCCGGCCACATGACCATGGGAACATCTTTGGACAGCGCTGGCTCTTCAGCTTGGAAACGGAGATGAGCACGGCATCCCTAGAGTTGGATTCGACTGGCTTTCAAGCAAGGGAAACCTTTACCTTTACCCCTGCCTGGTTCTGGCAACCCTCCCCCCATCTCCTGCTGGTGGCCGGGGGGACACGGCAACCCTATTCAGAAAGCTTACGGGGCAGCATAAAGCCCTATTTTAATGTTCTTCAAATTATTGCTTTGGTTGTCCATGCACTGTTTTTACAACGCAGTTCTAAGTAGAGTTACACCCTTCTAAGTCCCTTGAAGTTGCTCTGTTTAGTTCCACTCTATTTGGTACTGCACCCTTGGGTGTACTGCAAACTGCTTCAGGCCCACCCAAGGAGAGGCAGGAAACTGTATATGCTAAATAAGAAAGTCCAGAAAAGAGAAGGCATGTATGGTTTGGTTTTTTCAGTTTCCCGAGGTCAGCCTAAGCTTTCCACAACCAGTCCTTGGAAAATCACTGTTCTGGCTTCACGTTTTGGAAAGACGTCGGGGAAGGCTTTGCAACTGTTATTAGAATCATGGAATGTTAGAGTTGGAAGGGAGCTTGCAGGTCATCTAGTCCAACCCCCTGCACTCTGCAGGAGCATAGCCGAAAGATAGCCCTACAACATACCCAAAAGATGGTCGTCCAGCCTCCGCTTGAAAACGTCCAGCGAACAAGCATCCACCACCTCCCGAGGCAGACTGTCCCACAGCTCAAGCGCTCTTACAGTTAGGAAGTTTCTCCTGATATTTAGCCGGTAACGACTCCCTTGTAATTTCTACCCATTAGATCTGGTCTTGCAATCCGGAGCAAGAGAGAATAGATCTGCTCCATCATCTACATGACAGCCCTTCAAATACTTGAAGACTGCAATCATGTCCCCTTTAAGCCTTCTCTTTCCCAGGCTAAACATACCCAACTCTTTCAGCCTTTCCTCATAAGACTTGATTCCAACCCTCTCACCATCCTGGTTGCCCTCTTCTGGACACGCTCGAGTTTGTCAACATCCTTCCTAAAATGTGGTGCCCAAAACTGGACACAGGACTTCAGGTGAGGCCTGCCCATAGAGTGGAACTGCTTTTTTTGTCTCTGTATGCATGAAATCTATCTATGCCATGGGTCCCTAATGTTTTTGAGCCCGTGGGCACCTCAGGAATTCTCACACAGGGTGGCGGGCACAACCACAAAATGGCTGCCATGAGAGGAAGCCCCAAGTGCAGGGGAGAAGAGGGGTAAAAAAAAATACCCCTAGAGAAGAGGAGTGACTGAGAATAAAGCCAGCTCTGTTAATGGCTGCAATGGTGTTATTTTAACCTGCACAGCCAATCAAAAAGCCCTGCTCGCCCCACCCACTTTCTGAAACAGAGGGTGGGCAAAGAGCCGGCAGGCCCCACGGCGCCCGATGGCCCCACGTTGGGGACCCCTGATGTATGTGAACACTTCAAATGAGCAAGAAGCGCACATTGTCTGCCATTACACAGCTTGCAATGGGTGAAGTTTTCGGTGGCTGGGAGCTTGGAATAATTAGATTTTTCTATTATATATTAGAACCAATTTTCTAAAAAGCTTCCATTTAAAACAGGCGTATGACAGTTTATTTCAGAGTCAATGAATATGCTTTTCGGGTTGAGTGAAACTCTTTAAAACGTCCTACCCAGGAAGAGGAGTATTTCCCCTCCACCCTTTATAATCAGACTCGGTAAGTCATTTCCAGAAGAAAATGGCAAACCCCCCCCCCCCCATTGTACAGTTGCTTTAAAAGAGGTGGGTTGGTTGGAAATTTGATGGAGAAACCGTCAAAGCAACTCTTCCCAGGTATTCCCATGGGGCACTAACAGCTATTCCCAGCGCTCTGTTCTGGCACATGCGCATAATCAATGCAAATTTTGTTTTAAAAATATGTATACACATGCTGCAGCGGCAGAATTTGAACAAACCCATGAGCTCCATGGCCACACAATGAAATGCAGTTCCACTATCCCTTGGTCCAAATGAGCTTCCGACATTTAGCGTCGGTTTATCCACCAATCTCGTTTTTTCGTTCCACTGTAAATTCATCTAATCAATGCAAATTTTGTTTTAAAAATATGTATACACATGCTGCAGCGGCAGAATTTGAACAAACCCATGAGCTACGTGGCCACACAATGAAATGCAGTTCCACTGTCCCTTGGTCCAAATGAGCTTCCGACATCCAGCGTCGGTTTATCCACCAGACAATCTCGTTTGTTTGTTCCACTGTAAATTCATCAAGTCGTGAGTTCTTCGAGTCAGAAACCAGAACAATCAAGGAATATGGGATGGGAAAAGCCACGCTATAGGCAGTGTTCCCTCTAAGCTGAGTTAGTGTGAGCTAGCTCACAGGTTTTTAGTCCGTGGCTGACACGTTTTCGTCTTAGCTCAGGAAGGGATGGCTCCAGAGCAAGCTAATGTATACAGTAGCCAAATCACTCGCTCACAACTTTAAAGCCAGTAGCTCACAAAGTAGGATTTTTGCTCACAGGACTCCACAGCTTAGAGGGAGCATTGGCTATCGGATAGACTCTTTTGGTGTTGCTCTTCTGGCAATGGCTATTTTGAGCCCACGAAGAACTTTTGCCAGGAAGGATTAAGGACTTTTTCATGAAGAGGAGTGGTCCCCTTGCCATGTCAGGTGGGAAACACTGCTTCCTGTTCCTGTTCACCCCCCTCCTGGAGACGGTGGGCTTTTGCCATAGAATGGGGCAGCAGATAATACACTGTGGCCCCAGTCACACAGGCCGGATATCGCGGGGGGGAGGCATGGCTAATTGCCCTGGCGCAGTTTGATGCACGATTACGCGATCAGATGCGCCGGCGGCACACCATGGGACCTTCCCTCGGCACCGGCGGGTAAACGAGGGACTGGAGGGGAATGCTGCGCGCTGGCGCGATCACACCACGGGTGTCTGGAGGCAGCCCGTGGCAAACATTTACTAGTACCTTGGAGGTACTAGTTTTTAAAGGCGCATTGTCGGCGGTAAGCCACGGGTGCGCTCCACTTCCCAGATGTTGGGGTGTGATCGCGTCCGGATAATCCGCCCACCATCTCCCGCGGCAGCTTTGCCATGTGACCGGGGCCTGTGATGACCACAGTTATGGTCCAGTCACACCTTCCCCTTCCTTTCTGCTTCAAGCAAATGAATAAGGACTTCAGCGACAGCCAGTCTTCCTCAGCGTAGACTGGGAACAGTTGTGGGTTGTGCCTTCTGTTGTGACAGCAGGAGTGGCAGAAACAGGCAGGTGTGTCTCTGTTTCCACCTGAGCAGGAAGACCGAACAGGTAGCTTTCAGCATGCACATGTTAAGTTCTTTTCGTGGGCCTTGGTTATTCCTTCGCACACTTTGAAAATCCTCACATCTATCTTTTTGCAACTCGACTTGTTTCATGTCAGCTGCAAATTGGTGCGTTCGTTCCCGGCACTTTGATCCTAACCATTAAGAAGCGGAGGCATACTGCACCGTACTGGTCCTTTGGAATTTCCCTCTGGATCTCCCCACCACCACCACCCCCTTAAGAGCTACCCATTAAGACTTATTCCTTGAGTGCTCCTTTCCGAACCATCTGTGCACCTCTGTCTCTTCCCACCACCTTTTAACCTGCATCTCTCCAGCTGGCACACTGGGATGTGAAACGCCGGGCAGGGCTGTCAGAAGCCAACTGCGCCCTCGTTTTTGCATTTCCATTAAGCGGTGGGCCCTATAAATAGCATTCTCTTGACCTGCTCTGAAGGGATAGAGAGCGAGAGGGAAGGAGTGGGCAGAAGGTGGGCATTGGCAGGGGGAATGCGGTGTGTGGGGGGGCTGCATTTGGCTCGACCTGTCACATGTCACGAGGCCGAAATTTTTAAGAGACAACAGAATATGGCTCTCTGAGTCTCAGAGTATTCCCTCAAACTTCAACCCCAGGGGGGACACCTGGGAAGCAGTTAGATTCTGAGAATTTACAGCCCGGCCCAGACATTCACCTATAAGCCATCTAAGAGCCAGTGTGGTGTAGTGGTTAAGAGAAGAGGATTCTGATTTGGCGAACTGAGTTCTGTTCCCCACTCCTTTGCATGAAGCTAGTCACACGACGTTGGGCTAGTCACACTTCTCTCCCAACTCTCTCAGCCCTACCAGACTGGTGTAGTGCTTAGTGCTTAGGAGCACGGACTCTAAACTGGGAGAACTGGTCTGATTCCCCACTCCTCTACGTGCAGCTGCTGGTGTGACCTTGGGTCAGTCACAAGTTCTCTCAGAGCTGTTCTCTCAAGGGCAGTCCTTGAAAGAGCTCTCTCAGCCCCACCTACCTCACAGGGTGTCTGTTGTGGGGAGCGGAAGGGAAAGGAGATTGTAAGTCACTCTGAGACTCCTTTGGGTAGTGAAGGGTGGGGGTATAAATCCAATCTCCTTCTCCCTCCTCCTCCTCCTCCTTCCTCACAGAGTACCTGTTGGGAGGGGAAGGGAAGGTGATTGTAAGCAGCTTTGAGACTTCATAAGGTAGAGAAAAGCAGGGTATAAAAAACCTCTTCTTCTACTGACAGGGGTGATGGGGGTGGACCCAGGTTACCAAATTCCAGGGGCCTCAGTTGCCCTGGGGATCCCAAAATCCAGGCAAAGTGTCTCTGGGAGATATTGAAAGCATGCCTGCTTCAGTCAAGCCACTGGTGGTGGTGGTGGAGGGGTGTTCTTCTAGTCGGATGGGGACTCCGATCGGAATCATAGGCTAGCAGGACTTTCGAGGGCTTTCTTCAGCCCTGCCTCCTTATTTCATTTTCCTTCATATGTACTGCACCGTGCTCCAGAGGTGCAGTTTGAAGATTACCGCACAGATAGGGTTGCCAGCTTCCAGGTGGGAGCTGGAGATCTCCTGGGATTACAGCTGATCCTCCAGGAGACAGAGACCAGTTCCTCACAGGCTGAAAAGGGTGTGAAAAGGAGACAGAGACCAGTCCCTCACAGGCTGAAAAGGGTGTGAAAAGGAGACAGATACCAGTTCCTCACAGGCTGAAAAGGGTGTGAAAAGGAGACAGAGACCAGTCCCTCACAGGCTGAAAAGGGTGTGAAAAGGAGACAGAGACCAGTGAAGAGGAGACAGAGACCAGTTCCTCACAGCTACTCAGCGCCAAAACAAAGATATTGGGTGGAGCAGGTAACAGCTGGATCGAGAGCATTTTAAACAGATCCGTCACTCATGATTTTTACACACAACCACTTATTTTTTTTATAATAGCTCCTATCTTTGTCCATTGGCAGTGCCATAAAAAGGAAGGAGAAACGACGACTGAGGGATGACACGATCGAGGTTTACAAGATCACGCATGGCATAGAGCAAGTAGCGAAAGAAGTACTTTTCTCCTTTTCTTACAACACAAGAACTCATGGGCACTCACTGAAATTGCTGAGCAGTCGGGTTAGAACAGATAAAAAAAAGTCCTTCTTCACCCAAAGCATGATTAACACATGGAATTCACTGCCACAGGAGGTGGTGGCGGCTACAAGCATGGACAGCTTCAAGAGGGGATTGGATAAGCATATGGAGCAGAGGTCCATCGGTGGCTATTAGCCACAAGGTATAGATAGGAACTCTCATTCTGGGGCAAGTGATGCTCTGTATTCTTGGTGCTTGGGGGGGGGGGGGACCCAAATGGGGGGGTCTTTTAGACTGAGGGCTTCTAGTGCCCTGGCCCCACTGCTGGACCTCCTAATGGCACCTGGTATTTTTGGCCACCATGTGACACAGAGTGCTGGACTGGATGGGCCACTGGCCTGATCCAAAATTGGCTTCTCTTATGTTCTTATGTTCACCACTTCATAGGGTTTCCAACTCGGGTTTGGGAAATTCCTGGAGGTCATGCCTGGGAATGGAGGAGGTGGGGGGGGGGAGCTGAACAGGATATGTTTTCATAGGTTCTATCCCCCAAAGATGCTATTTCCTCCAGGGGAAGGGATCGCTGAAATTCTGGGAGAACTCCCACCATGGTGCAAAAACCTGGATCCCAGGTACAAATTCTCATGGATACTTGTGATTTTTACCTGTGTCAGCCAAAACACGGCATCAAATCACACATTGCGGCCATGTCCGCAGACTGAAACATGAGCAATGCTCCCACGAAGCTGTGGAGTTTTGTAAGCAAAAATTCTACTTTGTGAGCTGCTGGCATTAAAGTTGTGAATGAGCGGTTTGGCTCCTGCATAAATTAGCTTGCTCTGGAGCCAGCCATGCTGAGCCAAGACAAAAATGTATGAGCTGGAGGCTAAAAAACTGTGAGCTAGCTCACACTAACTCAGCTTAGAGGGAACACTGACCATGAGGGCTCGTATTTCTAAATGCCTGCGGTGCTGCAAAGGGGTGGGTCCACATTTTCCCTGGTTCAGTACGTGAAGAGTGATGCATGATTTGACAGTACATGTCTCTGAAGTCTATGTGAAAACCATGAGGATGCCAGGGGGGGTTCATGGCCTGGATGCATGTCTTGGCATCCTGAAGGGCTGGATCTCTCACTGTTGAAGTATTCTTAGGGTTGCCAGCTCTAGGTTGGGAAATGCCTGGAGACTTGGGGCTGGAGCCTGAGGAAGGGCAGGGTTTGGGGAAAGAGAGGGAGAGCAGCAGGGCATAATGCCATGAAAGAGTCCATCTTCCCAGGGAGCCATTTTCTCCAAGGGAATTCAACTTTTGCACCTGGAGATCAGTTGGAATCCCAGGAGATCTCCAGGCACAGCACCTGGAGGTTGGCAACCCTAAGTATTCCATGTGGCCTTGGAACTGACAATGGAGTCTGCAGATCTGCATGCAAAGATCAGGAAGGCCCATGCTTTTTTGCACCATATGAAGCTGTGTTTTTTTTGGGGGGGGGGTTGGTCTGTGAAGAGGCAGCTAATCTGTGATTTGATCATGGATGGGAGGGGAGGTATGGAACCCCCCCCCTAAAATAGGGTTGCCATCCTCCAGGTGGGACCTGAAGATCTCTCAGAATCACACCTGATCTCCTGGTGACAGATATCAGTTGTGTGGGGGGGAGAGCTACTTTGGAGGGTGGACTGCCTGGTAGTATATCCCCTCCCCAGGCTCCACCCCCCGACCTCCAGCAATTTCCCAACCCGGAGTCGGCCACCCCAACTGCACAGATAAGCCTTTCCTTCTCCCCACCCAACACTCTGCACGCGCTCAGAGGCTCGACTGGCCTGTCCTGCACCCGGAAAGGACGGGATGCCTAAAAGCAGCCCGCCCCTCCGCGAGGCCATCCGAGGGGTGACCTCCAAAGGTCCGAGGTCTGGGAAACAAGGTCCGGGGTGGTGGAGGGGGCGCTCGGCCGCCCGGCCCTCCTCGCCTCTCCCC
>NW_015167573.1:155030-159982 GCF_001447785.1 Gekko japonicus | reverse complement strand
CGCCACCCACTCCCCCGCGGAGGATGAGTCGCGGGCTGAGGGGGACGGAGGCGCGGCGCGGAGCGTGACCCGCGCGGCCCCCGCTTCGCCTCGCCTGGCTCCGGAGAGACCCGCGACGCCCGCCTCGCCTCGCCTGCCTTCCCTCCAGGCGCCCCGGCCGGCCAGGATGACTCACCCGGACGGCGCGGGGCATTTCTTCGCCGGAGTTGGGGGCTTGGCCCCGCCGAAGCCGCGCCGCTCGCCCCCGGGAGACGCCGACGACCACCACCACCACCACGACCGCCAGCCCCGCCGCCACCCCCGCGACGACCGCCTCGCCCTCCTCCTCGCCCTCCTCGCCTAGGGCTCGCGGCTCCCCCCGGTGCCCAGCGCGCGCCCCTCGCCGTCCTCTCCCTCGCCCCGGATCCGGGACCAGAGGCGCGTCGCGGGCTGGCTGGCGGCGGCGGCGGCGATGGTGGCGGCGGCGGCGGGCACGGATCCTTCCCCGGCGGCGGGCGCAAGGGGGAGCGGCGACGTAAGTGCAAAGTTGGACCGGCTTCGGGGGAGGAGGGGGGGAAGGATTTTTGCAAAATATTGATACGTAGTTTAAGGGATCCTTCGACGCCTCTTTAGATGGGGACCGGTGTGTGTGGGGGGGATCGATCCCTGCCGCGCCGTTTGCGGAGGGGGCCCGTCTCCGCAGCCCCCCACCTGCCCGCCGGCACCCGCCGCCGACACCTCCCCCGCCCGGCTTCTGACTGCAGATGTCAGATCAGCGCTTCTTGACCGCGGCCGGCTCTCTTCCCCTTTCTCTCTCCCCCCCCCCTTTTAAGGGTCTCCCAGCCCCAGTCGCGCTCTTCTCCCTTCGGCTGCAGGGGGGTCTCATTGCAGGCTAACAGCCTTGGGATTCCCCCCCCCCCTCCAATAGCCAGCAGCTTGTTATCCCCGGCTGCAGCGCCCCTTCCCCAACCAGGGACACCCTCGCCCATATCTGGGGATGGAGATCTTTTTTTTTTTACCCATCCTCGGCCAGCCTCCCCTTCTGCGTTTGTCGCTCTGTCAACATCTGGCTCCCTGTTCCGGACTCGCTTCCAGCCGCCACCGCCGCCTCCCCAGGTCTCCTTGTTTATTTTGAAGTTGCACCTTTCTCGGGAGCGCAGGCACACACAGGCACACACACGCCAACATCTGGAGAAGGTGACATTTCCCCCTGGTTCGGGAGGAGAGAGTCCCCTGGCTGTCGGTGGACTGGATAAGAACCGGGAGAGTCGCCGGCCAGAAAGTGCTGCAAATGCAGCCAGTTTGGAAGCAGAGGCGGTCTGGGTTCCTGGCGTATCCGAGACCATCGCTGTCGCACTAGCATGGGATAGAAAACACGCCAGCAACACACACAGGAAAGGCAAGAGAGAGAGAGAGGAAAGGCGGCGGTGGCGGTGGCTGGGGGATGGATCCAGCTAGGTAATTGAATTGGGGGAGGGCAGGAGCCGTGCGACTTTGCATGGCGCTTAGGATGCAATTCACGGAAAGTTGCACGGGGGAAGCGTTGGCAGGCAAGGAGTAAATATTCTGTGATGTGTGGAGGACAGATTTGGAGGGAGGGTGGGAGGGAAGCGGGGGGGGGGGAATCTGCTTTTCCCGTCTCTGTCCTGCAAGCGGTTGATTTCCTTCCCGCTCGGTGCAGAGGCTGGTGATGGACTAGTGCATGCCTGGAGAGGGATGGTTTGTTCGAGCCACAGAGGGAAGGGGGCAGGTGGCGAGGGCCGCCGTTCGGTTTGTGAACATGCCCGCCTTGTGTGTGTTGCAGAAATGCGGGGCATGACTTGGCAGCTGCAGCAGCTGTTGGTTGGAATGAGACAATAACACTTGTGTGTGTGTTTTCCCCCCCCTGTCATTGTGATTGCGTTGACAGTGGTTGTCTGGAAATAAGAGCTCCGGTGGGATGCGTCCTGTGATTCGCCTCTTGCCGACCAGCCGGCTCTCTGTTGTGGAACCCTTGCGATCCTGAGAAGAGAAGGAACTACAAACACTTTATCATGGACCTGAGGGATTTTTACCTGCTGGCTGCCCTGATTGCCTGTCTCAGGCTGGATTCTGCCGTCGCTCAAGAACTTATTTACACCATTCGAGAGGAGCTTCCGGAAAACGTACCCATTGGGAACATACCAAAGGATCTGAACATCTCTCACATCAGTTCGGCCACGGGGACCAGTACCAGTCTCGTCTACCGACTGGTGTCCAAAGCTGGGGATGCCCCTTTGGTCAAAGTGTCCAGCACGACCGGGGAGATCTTTACCACCTCCAACCGGATCGACAGGGAACGGCTCTGTGCCGGAGCGGCGTACGCGGAAGAGAATGAGTGCTTCTTCGAGCTGGAGGTGGTGATTCTCCCCAATGACTTTTTCCGGCTGATCAAGATCAAGATCATCGTGAAGGATACCAATGACAATGCCCCCATGTTCCCGTCGCCCGTCATCAACATCTCCATCCCCGAAAACACTCTGATCAACAGCCGCTTTCCTATTCCCTCGGCTACAGACCCCGATACTGGTTTCAATGGGGTCCAGCACTACGAACTTTTGAATGGGCAGAGTGTCTTTGGGCTGGATATAGTGGAGACTCCAGAGGGAGAGAAGTGGCCACAACTGATTGTACAGCAGAACTTGGACAGGGAGCAGAAAGACACCTATGTGATGAAAATCAAAGTGGAGGATGGAGGAACCCCCCAGAAATCCAGCACCGCTATCCTCCAGGTCACAGTAAGTGATGTGAATGACAACAGGCCAGTTTTTAAAGAGGGTCAGGTGGAGGTCCACATCCCAGAGAATGCCCCCGTAGGGACCTCGGTCATCCAGCTTCATGCTACAGACGCAGATGTAGGAAGCAATGCAGAGATCAGATACATCTTTGGTGCCCAGGTTGCTCCTGCAACTAAAAGACTCTTTGCTTTAAACAACACAACTGGACTGATTACAGTCCAGAGGGCCTTAGATCGAGAGGAGACCGCTATTCACAAGGTGACGGTGTTGGCCAGCGATGGTAGCTCCACACCTGCTCGGGCAACTGTTTCCATCAATGTGACTGATGTTAATGATAACCCCCCTAACATAGACCTCAGGTACATTATAAGTCCCATCAATGGCACAGTGTACTTATCTGAGAAAGACCCTGTCAATACCAAGATCGCTCTGATTACGGTCTCAGATAAGGACACTGACGTGAATGGCAAAGTGATCTGTTTCATTGAGAGAGAGGTGCCGTTCCACTTGAAGGCTGTCTACGACAACCAGTACTTGTTAGAGACCTCTTCCTTGCTGGACTACGAGGGCACCAAAGAATTCAGCTTTAAAATAGTTGCGTCCGATTCCGGCAAGCCCAGTTTGAACCAGACCGCCCTGGTAAGAGTAAAGCTGGAGGATGAGAATGACAACCCTCCCATTTTCAGCCAGCCGGTAATTGAGCTGTCGGTTTCTGAAAACAATCGCCGTGGTCTGTACTTAACCACTATTAGTGCCACGGATGAGGACAGTGGGAAAAATGCAGACATTGTGTATCAGCTGGGCCCCAACGCTTCCTTTTTTGATTTGGATAGAAAGACCGGGGTTCTGACAGCCTCCCGGGTCTTTGACCGAGAAGAGCAGGAGAGGTTCATTTTCACTGTAACAGCCCGAGACAATGGTACCCCACCCCTGCAGAGCCAAGCCGCTGTCATAGTTACGGTGCTGGACGAGAATGACAACAGTCCCAAGTTCACTCATAATCATTTTCAGTTCTTTGTGTCAGAGAACTTGCCAAAGTACAGCACCGTAGGAGTGATCACGGTAACTGATGCAGACGCAGGAGAGAATAAGGCGGTGACCCTTTCCATCCTGAATGACAACGAGAACTTTGTTCTGGATCCTTATTCTGGAGTTATAAAGTCAAATGTTTCCTTTGATCGAGAGCAGCAGAGTTCCTACACCTTTGACGTCAAGGCCATTGATGGAGGGCAACCACCCCGCTCATCAACCGCAAAGGTCACCATCAATGTCATGGATGTTAACGACAACAGTCCTGTGGTCATCTACCCACCTTCCAACACTTCTTTTAAACTGGTACCCCTTTCGGCTATCCCTGGCTCTGTGGTAGCGGAAGTGTTTGCTGTCGACATTGACACGGGGATGAATGCTGAACTTAAATATACCATTGTCAGTGGAAACAACAAAGGTTTATTTCGTATCGATCCGGTGACGGGTAATATTACCCTAGAAGAGAAGCCAACTCCTGCTGATGTGGGGCTGCATCGGTTAGTGGTCAACATCAGCGACCTGGGTTATCCTAAATCCCTGCACACTCTTGTCCTCGTGTTTTTGTATGTCAATGACACGGCTGGAAATGCTTCTTATATTTATGACTTGATCCGCAGGACTATGGAAACCCCCTTGGATAGGAACATCGGAGATAGCAGCCAGCCATACCAAAACGAGGACTACCTTACCATCATGATCGCCATTGTGGCGGGCGCCATGGTTGTCATTGTGGTGATCTTTGTTACCGTTCTGGTCCGCTGCCGCCACGCCTCCCGCTTCAAAGCGGCCCAGAGGAGCAAACAAGGTGCCGAGTGGATGTCCCCCAACCAGGAGAACAAGCAGAACAAGAAGAAGAAGCGGAAGAAAAGGAAGTCTCCCAAGAGTTCCCTGTTGAACTTTGTGACCATTGAGGAATCCAAACCTGAGGACGCAGTCCACGAACCTATCAACGGGACCATTAGCCTTCCAGCTGAGCTGGAGGAGCAGAGTATAGGAAGATTTGACTGGGGTGCCGCTCCGCCCACCACCTTTAAACCGAGCAGCCCCGATCTCGCGAAGCATTACAAATCTGCCTCTCCGCAGTCCGCTTTCCATCTCAAACCTGACACTCCCGTCTCGGTGAAAAAACATCATGTGATTCAGGAGCTCCCTTTGGACAACACCTTTGTCGGGGGCTGTGACACTCTT
>NW_015167573.1:121866-154970 GCF_001447785.1 Gekko japonicus | reverse complement strand
ACTGCAGTGCCTCAGAGTGCAGTTCCCAAGGAGGCTTCAAGGCAAAAGGCCCCTTGCACAGCAGACAGGTAAACGACCACTTCTACTGGTCTATAAGTACTGCCTACAAATGTCCAGTCAACCAGTATTAAAAGTGCTAGGATGTTTTATCTTTCACTGTAATTTTTAGCTTAGTTATAATATGGATAGAGAGGGTGGGGGAAAAAACACTTGTCCCTTTCACGCTCTCTCGGGGGTGAGGGGCAAGACTATGCATTTTTTAGAACAGGTATGATGATGGTCCAAAATTGTTTGGGTCACCAGTTGTTGTTGTTTTTTTTTTAAAGGAAGAATTACATGCTCACACACACACGCACCTATGCACCCAGAAACACACACACTTATTCAGACCTAAAAGGCAATGGTGTAAGACTTGTCCGAAACATCTTGGTATAGAGCTTGACCGAAGAAGAGCAACTGTTTCTTGTTTTGTCGATGCAAAAACACAATTGACTGTTTCGGGATTTCTGTTTTCAAGAAACACACTCTGTTTGGTTAAAAAAAAAAAAAGGAAAAGAAAACGATGACGTTTCTAATGAGGCAGGTTTAATTGCATTTGTTTGTTTCAAACTGATTGGGAACATTTTGTTAAGCTTTTCGTTGTTGTCGGTCGGGTGGGGGTAATTGTTATCCTCAAAAGATTTTTGCAAGGTATTTCAGCTTGTGTTGCACTGTGTCTGTTGGCAAGCAATCAGGAAAGTCTTCCTCTCTCTCTCTTTTTTTTTGGAGCTGCAGTGATTTCTGTTGTACAGTAGTAAAGTTGTGTGTCGATTAGAGGAGGGTTTTTATTTGCGTGTGTTTCTTTTCTTTTTCTTTTTGAAAAAAAAAATGGCCAAAGTACACTTTTGAAATGAATGCATTGCTTTGAATAATATAAAATAATAAAAACATGAATTATGCAGGAGAAAAAAAAACCACCACCATCCCATTGTAAATATTTTCTCATATTAGTAACGAACAAGCGATCTGCCATAACTCATTTTAAAGCTGTGAAATTTGCCACGGGAGGTCGGGCAACTCGTTATTTCAACCAAATCCAATATTAAGGTTTGTTTGTTTTCCCCTCCTTTCTTTGGGTCGAATGATTCCTTGCTAATAAAGATTTAACTACGGTGCTGTCTAATTCATTTCACTGGGTGCTTGTCTTTTGCCACTAAATTAGAGTGTCAGAACGAGCCTGTAGATGGCACTAGGAGACCATGCGGGTTGCGCTGGCCTGCTGCCAATCCTGCAGTAGATAAGAAATTGGGGGAGGGAAGGTTCAAGCTGGTACTACAGCCAAAGAAACCTTTTATTTAATGATGGTTGTGCCGAAGCGACCCATAGTTAAGCCTCTGTGTGTGTGTGTTGTGGGGTTTTTTCTCCCCCGCAGTCGCCCCTTAGAGCTTAGTTTCCATTCCCTCCGTTGTCTAAGGATTTGAGTATCAAGCCCCACGTCACAGCTGGTAGGGTAGTCTCTGGAGTTATGGCAGTTTGTTCGGATTGATGGTGGGTTTCCTTGGCATGGGGGTGGGGGGAGGGCGAGACCCATCTCTAAAAGGATGGTGCTATTAAAGATGGTGACTGACCATTCCGGTATCCGAGGCTGTTGGTAATTTCCCTCAGAACTGCATGGTGGCTTTTGGAGATCTGTCTGATAACAAGGCACTGTGTTTAAAGCTCACACTTAGGAGGTATCTGGTCGAAGTAAATGTCCCCAGAACACTCCATAAGCTTGTTAAAAGGCATTGGGGGGGGGAGTATCCTTCCCACATAAGCGCTCCTTCATAAGTAATTTGAAGCACTCCAGCCTCCCAAAATAACATTTGGCAGGTGTTGGGGCGCTTCAGTCCAGCTCACTTAATGAGAAAAGGGAAACCCACTGGCTGTTAAAACCGCTCTTTAACCAGCAGGACTAGAAATTAGAGGCCGCTCTGCCCAAGTCTTTCTGTCTTGGGTGAAGCACCCCCCCCTCCACCCATGGCCCCAGGTCTTCTGTCGTTGTTTTGACGTTGAACGTTTCTGTTCCCCTTTAGTTATCACTTCCCGGGTTCTGTTACAAGAACGGGTCTTAAATCCTTTGAGGAGTATCAAATGGGAATTAAAATCGCAAACACAAGAAACAACAACAACCAAAAAACCTGATATACCTGGCTGAACATGTAAGCATCACTCAAGAGGGTGGATGGTGGGGAGACATAAACACAGGGTTTGCCTATAAATCTTACTTGTGTGTGTGTGTGTGTGTGTGTGTGTGAGGGAGAGAGAGAGAGACCATGCTATAGATAAACTTCTTTTTACTAGCCTGGCAGGATTGCAGAAGACACAGAGTTCTTTCCTTGCCAACCAGAATAGCCTAATATCATCTCAACCAGTAGAGTCTTGTCTGTTTTACTTTGATATTGACAAGTCAACTGCTCTCATTATCCACTGGAAAGATGACTGCCGATCTTGGCTAGGGCTTAGTGGTGAAAGAACTTGCATTCTGTTGTCTGAGAGCTATTAATAATGAATCAAATACATTAGTTGTGGTACATTTTCCGGCCTATATAGCCGTGGTCTTGCCATTGTGGTACCTGACGTTTCGCCAGCAGCTGTCTTTGACACAGAGAGTACTCCATCTTTCTGTGTTTTCCCTCTGAGGATGCCAGTCACAGCTGCTGGCGAAATGTCAGGTACCACAGTGCCAAGACCATGGCCATACAGCCCGGACAATCTGTGACAACTAATGAACTCCGGCCATGAAAGCTTTCAGCAACATAAATCAAATGCATTCTCATTGATATAAAGATCCCCTGTCTTTAAATACAAAAACACAAAAGCACCCAGTTATGGAAGGTGGCGCTGATGGCAGAGACCACATTTCATGTTGCCTTCGTTTCCCTGACGCTTGTCATTTACTGTTAAACCACAGGCATTAAACCTGCAGTGTAGATACACTTATTGGGAAATGCATTCTCTAGAACAGGGGTCCCCAATATGGTGCACACTTGACACTTTTCCCACCACCCACTAAGTGTTTTTAGAAAGTGGGTGTGGCCTGGTTGGAGTGGCTGTCCTGCAGGGTTTCCGATTGGCCACTGGAGATCTGATTGACTATGCAAATTAATGTTGTTACGGGGGCAGCTGCCGCCACAGTGTGCATCTTTCCCCCAGTGCATTTTTTAAAAAAAATTCTCTTGTCCCCTGCACTTCGGCTTCCTTTGTGTGTGGCGCCGCCTCTCACAGTGGCTATTTTGTGACCACCTGGTGTCAGGATTCCAGTGGTATCTGCAGGATGGAAAAGGTTGGGGACCCCTGATCTAGAGGCTGTTTATGTATTGGGGCCCCAGGTAGAGGGGGTCGAATATTTGGATTTTTTTTTTTAAAAAAAGGAAAGATTTTGCCTGGAATAAATTAACTTTTGATACTGGAGTTGCAGTATGATAGGAAGGGACACTCTCCACGAGTAAGTTCTCACGCAGACTCAACTGAAATGTTCCGAAAGACTTTCCCATTTCTGTTCAGTTTAGATTCAGGTGGGGCATCCATGTTGGCCCTGAAGCAACAGAACCAAGTCGGAGTCCAGTGGCACCTTTAAGGCCCACAAAGTTTTATTCTGGGTATTAGCTTTCATGTACATGTATGCTTATACCCAGAATTAAACTTTGTTGGTCTTAAAGGTGCCACAGGACTGAAAGGTTGTTCTGTTCAGTTTAGCGAAGTTTGTCCTGGGTAACTTCCCAGGAGTGGTGTCCAGTAAAAGTCAAGACGGGTGAGTTGCTCGTTGTGTTCTGAGGTTCCAAAATGTCATGCTGAGAGTTGTTCTACAGGCAGCATCTGTTTTTGACATTGTTCCCTTAAATATGCCGCATTAATCTAGTGGAAAGTTCTCCGGAGTGAGCCCTGCTGAAGAACGTAAGAGCGCTGTCTGTTGTGTTCTCAGGTAGCTCTCATTCATTTCAGTGGGAGGTACGAAGTTACATCCTGTCTTGGCTTCCTTACCAAATGGTTGAGTTGGTTCTGTTAAAATAACAGAGCAGTCAAACACACACTTCTTTTAGATGCAAAAAATCAACAGACCTTTTACTGGGATAAGTTCAATGACGCATTGAACAACATCACCCAGTTCAAGGAAACAATGCCATAAAAAGTGAAATTCTAAGCAGAGTAGCACCGTTTTAAGTCTGTTGAAGTCCGCGGCCTTAGAATAGTGTAACTCTGTTTAGGATTACGCTGTTGACTTTCCTGAACTCTCTAAAATTTCAAGATCCTCTCGATGGTGCTTATGCCTAGTGAAGGATTTACTGAATTTGAATTCTTTGAGCTTTACATCCCGTGATATCTTTCTTTGAAAAATGGTCTTACCTTACAGCGGCGGAAAATGGTTTGTGCTGGGTTACGTCTGTAGCCTTCTTGATCCATTGGACTGTTGCTCTCATAAAACATTAAACCTCTTTAATACGTCTGGTCTATCCTTTACCCCAGATAATCAGGGGGATCGATACTGTAGTCCCTAAGATTTGTTATACTGCCAAGGGAAGCTTAGGTAAAGGGGTATTTATCACTGTGGCCATTGCAGTATCATAAACTATGGCGTTCCATCATTATTATGGATATAGTGCTCTGAGATATGCTAGCAGTAATATTTAGGCTTGGCTGATACACTTACATATAAACAGGTTTAAGGGGGTTGCGTATTAGACTCTAATTGCCTGGGGTACAGGAAATCATAGGTATGAATGTTGAAAACTTTGTATACGCTGCACATGGATGAGCATGAAGTCCAGCAGAACACATTTGTGTGTGTTGTTGGGCATGTGAAGACGGATACTGGTTACAGCAGAAAGGACAGAAATAATTTATCAAGGACAGGTCATACCACTGGACATTTCCCGTCAACACTCACAATCATTGTTTGCCAGTCGAGCCAGAGAGTAGGTGGGAGTTCTCTCCCATTTGGGTGGACATCTTTGACCTGGCATCAGAAGAAGTGTCCGTTATGATGTCTGACCGAGGTTTGTCACTTCCAGATTAGGTCAACTGGATGGCCACAAAAGTTCTTGCTTATTGACCATGGTCGGCTGAATGATATGTAGAGCTGAAATTAGATGTAACTTCGAGAGTAACAGGCTGGGATTCAGTCAGCAGTTGGGCGGTCTGGCAGGATAGCGAAGAAATGGCCCAGGTTTCAGGATCTGTTTGCCCCACTTTTTTTGCTTCAAGTTTAGTACTTCTCAAAGAGAGCCATGAGATGAAAGTTCTCCACAGAGACTGGGAGAATTCGGAGTCTAGGACCGTGAAGAAACCAAGCAGCTAGCATTCTGGATGGGAAATATGATTGGCTCCGTACTTCACAACATGGCTGAAAACGTGGGCAGAGCAACAGTGGTCCTCCCAGGTTGTGGGATTTGTGTCCCAGAATGGAGCAGTAATTGCTGTGAGCTGTATTAATTACTTTCACACTCGCAGTCACATTTATGGACACATGCCCAACGCAACACCAAGACGGCTTCCATAAAACCAGATAAGGTGTGCTCTTAAACAACAGCATAGTTAGCTGTAAAAGATATACAGAGTTCATCAGGGCTCCCCCGAGTGCTACAGAAAAGTGCTGCCAGCCAACTCTGCAGATAACTAAAGAAGACACAGTCCCATCCCAGGTGGCTTGTTGCAGTGTGATTTATTTCCTTATATTTACTATATAAGACACACACACACTCACCAAAACCTCTATTCAGCATCCTCGTAAAACTAGATGTGAGCAAAACTCAGAGGAATAGGGGTGTCTGAACAAAACCACTTGGATGACATGTTATCAGTGAAAATGCTTTCATTTTTGATTTTTAAGAATTGTTTTACCTATCTGAAAAGCATTGCTCAACAGGGTTGCTGATAACATGTGCCTGTTTTCAGGTACACATATATGTATACGCATCACTCAAGAAAGGACTTAATCTCAGAACGACTACGAAAATGTATTACACACACATACATTTGCAACTGCCATGTATCTTTTTAAAAACAAAAGATTAACAGATTTTGTTCAGTTTTCTAAAGAAGTCCCTCTCTGAGGTGAGGTCAAGTATGGAAAACTTCAGCTGAAAAGATCGGGGCGGGGGGGGGCATGGTTAAAACAGCAGATTGTCATGGAAATCAGAACCTTAAGCAATAATTCCATTTTTCAATAGCAGTAATGGAAATACAATGTTAGAACAGGGCATATTTCTGTATGGAGAGGCATTTGATCACAGCCCTAAGAATCTTCCCACTTCCTTCCTTTTCTCTCTCTCTTTAACTTGCTATATTTTTATGCATGTGGGTTGTGTGTGTGTATGAATTGTTAGGATTTGTTTTCCCATTGATGCGCTATGTATAACTTTTAAAAATTGTATCACACTCAGAGGAGAAAATAAAGATGCTTCGAGTTTGGTGCTATCAGAGTTTTGTGATATAGTTCCTTTGTGTATAGGGACAAGGCAGGCTCTTCTAGTTACCATTTCAGATTTTCATTTTCAAAGGATGTATTTTTCTGGCACAGCAAAACCATATCAGCCGCACTTTATTGACAGCGCTTTTATTGTAGCTAGCGGCTTTACAGTAAGCTGTTTATTGCTGTTCCCTAACTCGGTTGACAGCAATTGGGGAATTAATTTCTTTGCCCCTAGTGTGCTTTCTTGGGTATAAACAACAGATGTTTAAGATATGAAAACAGTGACCCATTTACATTTGACAACTTTTTAAGTACACAATTCTACTTCCCCTAAAATTAAGCTGAAATTTGGTTTGGGGGCAGGAGAGAGACCAACACATTCCATATTGCATGCAGTATAAACTACCCTGTTCACCAAGTAAAACTGAATTTTCAGTTTTAGTCTTGCTCGGGAGAGTTTCCTGAGAACGGACTCCAACTACCACCATCAATCGCAATGCGGGTGGTTTCAGAGGGTATCCATGTTGGTCTGTAGTAGAGCAGCTAGATTCGGGTCCGGTAGCAGCTTAGAGACCAACAAGATTTTTGGAGTATAAGGTTTGAGAGTAGGGATGGGCACAAACTGAACCACGAAGCAAAATTTGTCATGAATTTTGTCCTGTTCATGGTTCGCAAACCACAGTTTGTGATGGGTCTACCATCATGAATTTTCATGAACTTTTAAAGCAGTTCGTGGCAGTTCGTTGATAGAGCAGAAAGCAGGGGTTTAAAGGGACTCCAAGTCCCTTTAACCCCCTGCTTTCTGTTCCCTGTAAAAGCTGCGACAGCAGCTGAGTGGTGGGTAGCAGCCTTTCCCCTGCCATTCAGCTGTTTTTTGGGCTTTCTGCAAACCCCCTTTAAAGGTGGTTTCTTTCAATGGGGTTTGTGTGGCTATGAACCATAAACCTCTGGTTCGGTTTATGGTTTGGCCATGAACTGATATGAACCACTCATCTCTATGTGAGAGTCAAAACTCCTTTGTCACATACAAGTCCTTGTATCTAGGTAGCTGTCCTGTATCTTGCTGTTTGCAATGTGGTCTTTCTCTGCTCCTTGTGGCTGAGGGCCTGCCAGTCCTTTGCGTACAAAACTTCATAAAATACTATGCGTTAATAATAATAAGTTGGATATGATTAACTCTGAATGGAACAGATTCATGAAATAGATCTCGTCTTCCCCTTGCAGCCCCCTATAAGTTTTGGGACCCTTGGGAACAGAGTGGGACCACCACTTAGCAGAAATCACTGTCTTACCTTTTTTGCAAATTGAGCGGGAGCTTGTACAAGCATGGGCCCCCCCACAGTTTATATGTTTATATTTATATGGCGTCTCCCTTCTTGCCATAGCTGTCCCACTTCCTCCATTCTGCATCTCACTCTGAAAGCGACTGATCTCCAGGGGCAGTTTTTCAAGCAGGCTCAAAGGGCTGCCCCAGGAAAAGATCTGGTTTCATGGACTGGTTCCGTTCACGATTGATTGGATCCAACCCAGTAATTCTAAACACTGGGTAGGGATCCATAAATGACATTTATGGCATATGACATAAGTTGGACTGACTCTTGTGCAATCTAACTGCGTTCGATTAATCCTGGCTACTTTTCTGTAAGCATCCAGTACTGCACAAATGGTATAATTTGAAGAATCCCTGAGTGTATCCCCTAGAGATACCAGCCTAATCTAGATCTGATGTGGCTACTGTTGCACCTATTCTCCCCGGAGAGCTTTCTGTGCTATAGTTAGAGGAGCATGCTCGTCCCCTTCACAAATGCAAAGTTCCCTCTGCTCCTTTCTCCAGCACAGTTATCGATTCAGTGGAGTCTCTGAGAAAAGGCGATGCAGAAGACCACTTGGTATGCTGAGATTTCCTACTTGGAAATCTGATGTGTTAGATCAGTCTCAGTGTATGAGAATGCATAAGGGGTTGGTTGGTTGTTGTTGTTTTTTTTTTGTAATATATAAAATGTGGTGCCATGGGGACCCTGATTGAATCACATTTGTTTTGGCAAAGTACCTTGCTTCCTGTGGGGGTTACTCAGTCACGATGCACTTTCACTGGATTGGGAAGGTCATGGATCTTCATACTTTGCAATTAATCTTGGTATTAGCCAGGAGCCTAGGAAAGTACAACTCATGACTCTTCAGACCAGTTTTAGCTAGATAGATTTATATTGTGGCTTGGAAAGTCACCCAAACCAATTCTTACACTTTATGGGATAGTGTTTACATACGATGGGAGTGTTCCAGGCTGTATTCAGACATCACTAACAAATTAGTTTGGTCCTGACAAAAGGGCACCCGACATAGTTTCATGGCCTCCCTCCACCTCCCCTTTTTGATATAACCTCAGCTTGTCATGTCATTTGAATTCCAGCTCTTTGGCAAATTGGGTGCTATTCCTTAACCCACAAACTGGGATTCTTCTAAGCCAGAAATAAATTGATGCGTGAGCCCCAAAAGAAAGCAGGCCTTTTTTTTTTTCATCAGTAAGCTATCTGGTTTGTTCGTGACATCTGAATGTGGTCCCATTGTTCTCATGGACAATATAACTTGAGCTGATAGCTCATGGATGTCAGCTGCATCAATTTATACGTTCTCAGAGTTCCATTTGGCATTGTTGCAGATTGGAAGTCAATACAGCGAGAGAGCTTCTGGTTCACATAGTGCATTGTTTGCGTGCAAGGACGAAAATCTAACGTGAGACCCACCAACCTAAAACATCAGTAATTGTTCTCGAAATTTTCTTGATTTTTACTGGCAGTCTAGAGTTCATGTAATTTTCCTACCTGATTCCCTGAATTGTCCATGTGGGGTTGAAATAGGGCCAAACTATGTAGAAGTGCAGCGGGGGTTCACTTTGTTGTGGTGGGAAAATGAACTCCTGCCCCCCCCCTTTTTAGGAGCTGTAACAACCCGGGTGTATGGGGGCATCGTTTTACCCATTGGGAGGTTGCCCCTCCTGAGCTCTTACACAAGAGGTTCCCCCTGGGGACTGTCACTGCAAGTTCCCCATGGCAAACTCGTGTGAAGTATAATGTATAGTTTGGCCCGTACTGTCATATTTCATGATGCTGCAGGGATGTCACAGTTAGTATCCTGTGCATATTCTTATTAGCAGAAAACATGACTAACTGGTAGCCTTAAGGCTATCGCTTATAGGGTGCACCTTTTATAAACTGCCTAAATTGCATGTACAGTGTTGTTGAAGTGCAGCAAAGGATAAAACATCTGTGTGTAGTTACTCCAAACAAGCATGTGCGTGGGGTAGCAACAGTATGCACATTCTAGATACAGATAAGCTTCTGGTTGTACATCAGTGTTGTAGCGCAAATGTGAAAGTGAGGTAGGTGCTTTGCACTGTTTGATACGGTTCAGAGCTAGCAGAACAGTCATGCCACTAACTCGTTGGTGTCCAAAAAGCTGGCCATTCTACCTCTCAGAAATGGAATCCATTTTTTTCCCTTTTGTAAAATCCACAAACTTTTTTTTTAAACTTCAGCATGACCTCATAGCACGGTTTTTAAGGGCTCAAATATTTCAGTGAATAAATTATCTTTTTAAAATATGGGATGATGAAACAATGAAGAGAGAGATTACAATATTGCGGTGAGTATTTTGAATATACTTAACAAAAGTAACGTTGATTAAATCACCTTTTGTTTTAATTGCTTGGAGAGGCTACTTAGAGTATCTTGCTCAAAGTGGCTTATATAGCAATGCAACTATCATGGAGGGTTGCCAGGTGAAAGTGGGTGTGTTCTCTCACCCCCCCCCCCCGGAATGGTTTTAATAGAGAAAAAATGGGAGTAGTGGCCATGGAAGAGCTGTTTTACTCCCTATTAGGCGAGCCAGTTTGGTGTAGTGGTTAAGTGCACGGACTCTAATCTGGGAGAACCAGGTTTGATTCCCCACTCCTTCACTTGCACCCGGCTGGATGACCTTGGGCAAGCCATAGTTCTGATAATGAGCTGTTCCTGAAAAAGAGCAGTTTCTGTCAAGAGCTCTCTCAGCCCCACCTACCTCACAGGGTGTCTGTTGTGGGGAGGGGAAGGGAAAGGAGTTTGTAAGCTGCTCTGAGACTCCTTTGGGTAGTGAAGGGCGGGGTATAAATCCAATCTCTTCTTCTTCTTATGATTTTGAACAAAAAAGCTGATAGGACCCCAAAGGGCGAAGCTCCCCCCCATATTACCTATCTGCTCCCAGTGCCTACCTTCTGAAGTTCCTTTGCTGTCGATTCTTAACAAACTAGACTGTTTTCTTCAGCCAGCAAAAGAGAGAGAGAGAGAGAGAGAAGGGAGGAGAAAGAGGGGGGTCTAGGGTTGATAAACTCTAGGAGGGGCCTGGAGTTCTTGAATTACAGCTGATCACATTAAAGAGATCAGTTGTCCTGGAGAAAATGGCTGCTTTGTAGGGTGGGCTGTATGGCATTATAAACCCCCACCCTGAAATATCCAGGAATTTCCCACCCAGGAGTTGGCAGCCATCTTCCAGGAGTCTATTCAGAAACTCCTGGATCAGGGGGGTCCCACAAGCTTCTCTTTCCTTAGAGAAGGGAGGGTGAGAAGAAATCCCCAAGATGAAGAGAATTCGCACACAGGCTTCTAAGTGGCGGCTAGCTTATATGTTCAGACAACCAGGGCCGGCCCGAGGTGTTTTTATGCCCTAGGTGGGCTACCTTCTAGTGCCCCCCCTCCCGCGCGTCCACCAATTAAGGGGTTGCCTGGAGAGAAGGAAGTCCAGCTGCTGAACGCGTGCCACACACACACACAGAGGCCCATTCTAAACACCGTCCCCAGGTCACAGTTTTTGCTGGGAAGGGCTTCTGTGCCTGGCTGGAGAAGGCAGGGGAGGGAGAGGGCATCGAAGCACGTGTGAATGCTCTCTTTCCAGGCAGGCACAGCCCTCCCAGGGAATGTGTTAAAAGAACCGAGGCCTGAATCCCACTGAGGCTGCCCAGGACCGCATAAAAATGGGGAAACTCCGTCAAACTGCTTCTCTCGGGGTCTCTCCCCATCCGACCGCATTCGAGATTGGGACAGAAATCCCCAGGTTCTGCCACCCGGGGAAGGGACAGGGAAGGCTGGATCGGACCGGCGGCAGTGGTGCAAACGAGAGCGCCCGGCCCCAAGGAACTTCCAGTCGGGTTCGGGTTCCTTCCTACCTCGGGTGTTCACTCCTCCCCGGCCACAGGGCCCAGCGGAAGCACACAGACTTGATGGCCTGGCCTCTCTTCCCCGCCGGCGTCTGGGGCATCAACTCTGCCTGCCCATGCTGCGCCGCCTTGGGCCCCGCCGCCACGGGTGGCTGGGGTTTTCCCCCTCCTGCCTGCCCCCCTTTGGCCCGCTGCGGCGCCAATGGGACACCTCTCCTTCCCCACGTGCCCAGTCCTGCGGGCCCTCCGGATGGCGGCATCTCTCCTCAGGAGCCTCTCCCCCATTGCTCTTGCCGGCCTTTGTGCTCCTCTGCTCAGGCGCTTGCTCGGCCGCCTGCCCCGGAGCCAAGAGGTGACTGATGGAGGCAGGAGAGGGTCCGGGGGGGTGAGGCTGCCTGCCAACCCACCCCGCCTCCCACGGGAGACCCCTCGGCCAGGGCAAGCACCCAGAAAGTCATATGGGGGGCGGGCAAAGAGGCGGTGGTGGCCAGGGTGCGCGGCGCTTTTGGCAGGGTAGGGGGCTTTTGGTGGGGGGCTTTTGGTGCCCTCATGATGGCCCCGTGTTCTAGGCGAGAGTCTAGCTCGCCTAGTGAGCGAGCCGGCCCTGCAGACGACGGATTCTAGTTCTGTTTGTCTGCAGTAGGCACAAACCCTCCCCCCAAAGAAATGTGTTCATTAGTTGAGAATCAGATCCGCAAATGCCTGCTTTGAGGTTTAATCGCACAGCTTGTGGCTTCGTATGAAATATTGCGCTGTAGCAGAGGCCTTTGCTCCCAAAAGTTAACAAATGGGACGCTGATTTGGAATCCTGTTTCCTTTGGAAGGGGCCTGCAGTCCTTGTGGCTCCGGAGAAATAAATCTTTTGTTTTAAGGCCGCAGAGCAGACAACACTAATGGAGGTTTTGGGGTCAGGACCTGCGGTGAGGAAAGAGCTGACCAGCAGAAGCTAAGCCCCCCTCACCCCCCCTGCACTGATTCTGCCCTGCATTCCCGACTCCTCTCCTAATAGAACAAAACTGCATGGGGAAGGTGAGACTTTTCTCTTCCAGGAGGTATTTACACAGCAGGCCATCTTTCTGAAGGCGGGTTGACTTCACCGGACAAATGCAACACGGGCTTAAACTCTCCCCATTTGAAAGCAACGGGACATAAGATATTCTCCCCTATTTATTTGCGGTGAAATCTGTTATTTCGTCTCTTCTTTCCCTCTCGTAGGCTCCAAATTTGTCCTCCTCTCCCGGCGTAGTTCATTCTTCTGATCTCAGCAACCCCCACCCACCCACACACATTCATTGCTCTGTCTTCTTCTCAGAATTCATTTCTACAAATTGATAGGGTTTTTTTAAAAAATCCTTGCCCCAACGCATCCTCCCCCCCCCCTTTCAGAGTCCCCACCCCCCACCCCGGAATCTCTTACTGTGCCTCTCCACGCAGACGGCTTAAGTGCTCCGACATAGAATATTAAAGACATTTTAAAAGAGGCGATGCAGTTATAATGGTTAGGGTTGGTAGAGTAGGAGCTGGGAGACCCAGTTTTGGATCTCCGCGTTGCCGTGAAAACTTGCTCGGTGACCTTGGGTCAGTCGCACGCACTCAGACTAACCTACCCCACAGGGTTGTTGTGAGAATGAAATGGAGGAGAGGAGAAGGATGCAAGACGCTTTGGGTCCCCGTTGAGGGGAAAGGATTGGGGAGTAAATGGAATTAATGAATAACTCTTTTGCTTGTGAAAAGTAGATAAGATGATGGTTGGACGGAGTCCAACACCAACCAGATCCATCGTTTTATGTGCTTATAACAGGATCTCCACATAACTGCCTGCACTCTGCTTTTCTGAGTCATTCGAGGGCAAGACCTGAGTTGGATCCCAACTAAATTTTCCATCAGCAGAACAGAACTTCCCTGCCTCATTGATTGTCACAAAATGCTGCTTCTCTGGTGAGGGGTTTACAGTGTGATTGAGGTGATAATGTATGTTCTCTCTCCAGTGCTTGGTGAGTGTCCGATGCCGTATTTGCTCGCATAAAGACTTTTTCAGATGTTATTTAAGTGTACCTGGAGCGTGCACTATCCACAGTCCTCCCGATACACATGGCCACTGTGTTGTATTTACCCCCCCACACACACACACAGAGAGAGAGAGAGAGAGAGAGCGCGTTTTGGTACACACAGACTGACTGGCTGGGGTCATATTCATGAACACCGAAGTTTTGTGTGCATATGTGGCAAATGTGGATGTTGCTCCTTTTCTTGCAACACAGTGACCGTACGTATTGGGAGGGTTGCAGGACACAAGCATCCACATTTATGTGTGGTGGCTAGATCCCCGGTACCCTCGATTGTAACATCCCACAAGCACTGTGGTCACAGCCAGTGTTCCCTCTAAGCTGAGTTAGTGTAAGCTAGCTCAAAGTTTTTTTAGCCTCCGGCACACAGGTCTCTGTCTCAGCTCAGGAAGGAGGGCTCCAGAGCAAACGAATTGATGCAGTCGCCCAGTCGCTCGCTCACAACTTTCATGCCAGTAGCTCACCAAGCAGAATTTTTGCTCACCAGACTCCACAGCTTAGAGGGACCATTGGTCACAAGTACAAGTGAAGAGCACCTGTGTACGAACTGTCCCTCCATTACTACACAAGGCATGATTCTGAGGGCCGAACTAGACATGACGGCCGCCACGAGGATAATGCTGTCATTTTAAAGTGATTTAAAAATTCCACGAGGGCCTGCATTGGAGTGGTCTTGTCCCCCGTGCCTTTTCAAGTACTGAAGCGACAGCCATTTTGGCCGTCGATAAGGGTCGGGGTGGTGGAGAAACAAGCATGCCTCAGCCCTCCATGTTCTGGGCCCAGTCTTCTCAGCATTTTTAAATGACTTTAACAATGGTGGCGGAATCCTCATTGTCTTGTTTAGTCCTCTGTCCCTCTTCTAATTTTGTTTTAGACGTTAGTGGTGGCACCCCAGTCTTCTCAGTATTTTTAAATGACTTTAAAAATGGTGGCGGAGTCCTCATTGTCTTGTTTAGTCCTCTGCCCCTCTTCTAATTTTGTTTTAGATGTTAGCGGTGGCATCAGGAATTTCAGGTGTTGGACTTTCCGGTCACAGGTTTTGGAATTGTTTTCAGGTCGTGGGCCGCTTGCTTGTGTCTCGCCCTCTCCTCCAGAGCAGCAGTAGGGAGACGGGTTTCCATTTGAAAAGCTGCAGCCGCCGTCCCTGTTTGTATTTATTTTATTTTCTAAAACGGAGCGCTGGGGAAATAAAGACAGAAAGACCGTTCTGCATCTGCCTAAAGGGTAGTAAACCTGGCCTGTTGAAGTGTAATCTCTCATGTACTGTGGAGATAGACTTCTCTCCTCCCCCCCCCCCCATTTGAGATTTCATCAGGTTGTATTTAAAAAGAAACAAACACCTGTTGAGTCTGTCAAACATTTCGGTTTGAAAAGAAAGATTCCTTCCCTCTACAACTCATTTCTGCCATTTGTATGCTACGAAAACTGTGGGCTGTCAGTCACCAGAAATGTAGAATGGTGTGTGTGTGAGAGAGACAGAGACAGAGAGAGATACATGGTATTCACTGGTGTTTTAGTTTTATTTTACAGTTTCCATAGGCTTGCCAACCTCCAGGTGGGGGTGGAAAAGAGAAGAGATTGAATTTATACCCCGCCCTTCACTACCCAAAGGTGTCTCAGAGCGGCTTACAAACTCCTTTCCCTTCCCCTCCCTACAACAGACACCCTTTGAGGTAGGTGGGGCTGCGAGAGCTCTGACAGAAACTGCTCTTTTTCAAGAACAGCTCTTATCAGAGCTACGGCTTGCCCAAGGTCATCCAGCAGGTGCAAGTGGAGGAGTGGGGAATCAAACCCGGTTCTCCCAGATTAGAGTCCGCGCACTTAACCACTGCACCAAACTGGAAACAAACCACTGTGATATATTATGCCACAAAAGTCTCCAAAGACTAGAAATTTCTTTTGCCAATATTCAGTTTACCGGATTCAATTCAAACGCCATCAGCACCAACGGTTCATGCATATCATCTTGTTTTGTGTTTCAATAGCGTCGAAATACTAGATTCATCCATGTAGCAAACTCACTGGTAGTATTTCATAGTGACATTCTTCAAAATGATGGATTTTGAAGAATGTAACTATGAAATACTACCAGTGAGTTTGTTAAATGGATTAATCTTGTATTTCAACACTATTCACTTTGACAAAGTTGTACACGAAACGAGATGATATGCATGATCCGTTGGTGTTGATGGTGTTTGAATTGCAGCCAGTAAACTGAATATTGGAAAAAGAAATTTCTAGTCTTTGGAGACTTTTGTGGCATAATATATCACGGTTGTTTGTTTCCTTTTCCACTTCCTTCCGGTGATCTCTCTCCTTGGTTTGCAACCTCCAGGTGGGCCCTGGAGTTCTCCTGGAATGACAACTGATCTCCAGTTGACTGAAATCAGTTTCCCCGGAAGAAAATGGCAGCTTCAGAGGGCAAGCTCTATGGTATACCATAGATTTTAGCTGAAAACCCTCTCCAAATTCTCTCTTCCATGTGACCAGCTCCCTATCTCCAGGGATTTCCCAGACTGTGGTTGGCTATGCTAAGTTTCCCCCCTGTGTCTTCCATCAACAGATGTTAGTCTAAAAAAACCCTGACAAATAACAATCCGGTGATATGGTGGGAAAATGAAACTGCCTTATATTGGTCCATCACAGTCAGTATTGTCTACTCATACTGGCAGTGGCTCTCCAAGGTCTCGGGCTGAGGCCTTTCACATCACCTACTACCTCATCCTTTAAACTGGAGATGTCAGGGATTGAACCTGGGACCTTCTGCATGCCAAGCAGATTCTCTGCCACCGAGCCATGCCCCTTCTCTACCATTGTTTTTGTCAGCTATGCTGGTAATTTTTATCCTGTGTTCTGAAAAACAGAACAAACCGAACCTACAGTTCTTTAAAAGCCATGCCCCTTCCCTACCATTGTTTTTGTCAGCTATGCTGGTAATTTTTATCCTGTGTTCTGAAAAACAGAACAAACCCAACCTACAGTTCTTTAAAAGCCTATCAAAGGTTAGTCAGTGAGAAGACTGATGTACAGGAGGAAAATTTGGAATTCCACCAAACATACCCTTAAAGTTCCATATTATTCTATAACTTGGTCTAGGCCTGATTTCCCAGAAGGGAAAGATGTAGAATTGGGATCTGGCCTTGGAAAAGAAATTCCTAGTTTAAGGCACTGATTCTTGAGGATTGAGCATCAGGAAAAACTTTGGAAAAGATTACCTTCTGCAATAATCTTCTCTTTATACCCTGAATAAGCAACAGAACGAAGTTTGAGTCCAGTGGCATCTTTAAGACCCTAATTCAAGGTATAAGCTTTCGTGTGCATGCAAAAGTGTGCATTCACACGGATACTTATATCCAGAAGTCAACTTTGTTGGTCTTAAAGGTGCCACTAGACTCAAACTTTGTTCTTTATATCTGGATGAGGTTTCCCTAAGGAGGTTCAGACAGAATTACTGTGCATAGGGTTACAGAACCAGGTGGGATTTCCATGAACAAAGAAGTGCCGTGGTTTGTGTCTGTACGTCTCTCAAAGGTGTAATTTTTCTCCAGGCCAGTTTGGCTGGAGATCCTGGAGGTTTTTTGTCATCTTCTGAGTGTGGAGCATG
The DNA here is from genome assembly GCF_001447785.1 of Gekko japonicus. Lineage (NCBI taxonomy): Eukaryota > Metazoa > Chordata > Lepidosauria > Squamata > Gekkonidae > Gekko > Gekko japonicus. The sequence goes on along the minus strand of NW_015167573.1, from coordinate 137,682 downwards.
GGTCACTGGAGGTGTGTGGGGGAGGTATTTGTGAATTTCCTCCATTGTGCAGGGAGTTGGACTAGATGACCCTAGAGGTCCCTTCGGACTCTTTGATTCTATGATTCTGTTCTATGATCTGTGGCCTTTCCGTAGACACCAAGCTTTTCTTTGAATTCCTGAGATTGCCCTGAAAGCCAAGCCTCTGTGAAGTCCCATGTTACTATGCTTTCCAAGTATAAAGAGTTGGGCCTTCATCGCTGCTTTAGCGGTTGATTAAGACGAACTTTAATCCCTCAGAGGAGTCTGAGAAACTAATGGCTTGTGGAGCATTTGAATCCTTAAGCTTCCATGTGGTCAGTGCGAAAATATCTCTGGTCTGATGTTTAGATATATTTCTTCTCTCACTAGACACTGGTGGTGCGTACGTTTCCCCCTCCCCAGTTGCTCTTCATAACCTCCCACTTCATTTCCCCGAGTTGTATTTATTGTCAGTAAGAAGTGTGTCTCGGAAATCTGGGATTTCCTCTCTAGTTAAATATTATCACAGAGCAGACAGGGACCGCGGCGGCTTCCGCAAAGATCTCGTTGAGCAGTAGAAACCCAGAATACCATTCTGAATCAGTTATTATTTTTTTTGTGTAAAGCAAACAGAAATGACTTGTTTTATATTTCATACGCTAGGGAGCTAGGGAGCATTTGGAGGAATGTTCCTGTAGAAATGGTAAAGGGAAAAGGTGTTCTAAGACTTACGACACGGCACAGACTGAGTCTGCGTTATGTTGAATTAAGGATGTTAACAGTGTGAAAACAAGCTGTGCAGTGTTTGTTCAGGCAAAAACACACATGGAAACCAGTCATTTTCAGGTGGCAAAGAATCCAGGGTGAGGGCCATTGGGGTTCTGTAACAAAGGAAACCAGAGGCCCTTTTTCAAAATGGTTTGATTCTTGTGCTGCAATAGCTCCCCCTCCCCTCGGCTAGGGCTGCCAGCTTTTAAACAGGTCCTGTTGGCTGTCCCTTTAATATTATTTTGATCTGCAGTCGATAATTTTGGCACTTTCACACACGTTAAATAATGCCATTTCAATCCACTTCGGTGACTATTTGCAAGTGGCTTTTGCCATTTCACACGGCAAAATCAAGTTGCAAAGTGCACTGAAAGTGGATTGGAAGCGCGTTGTTCAGTGTGTGTGAAAGCACCTGCACTTCCCTGCCATGAAAAGCTTAAATCGCCCCCTTCCTCACAGGAATCCTCTCTTAAGAGGGGACAGGATGTCTTCCTCCTGGCCAGTGAGCAACCCAACGTCACATGCGTTGAGCACACGTAGGGCCTGGAGAAATTTCAAAGCTGAACCACATGGGAGGGGGGCACACAGAAAGAAAGACACAACCCCCCAACCAAGTGCCATTTCCTTCGTTTGGAAATCCCTGCCGAGCTGTTTTAAGACCCTGTGGGGGAAATGTACATGTACACTATTGTTTTTCCTCAGTGGCAATAAAAGTAGGGCTCAAAGGGCTCCTCTCGTGGAATTGCAACTCAGACATCTCCAGGTTACAGAGATCAGGTCTCCTGGAGAAAACGGTTGCTTTGGAGGGTGGGCTCTATGGCATCATATCCCGCTGAGGTAACTCTCCTCCTCAAACCCTGCCCTCCCCAAACTCCACCCCCAAATATCCAGAAATTCCCCAACTTGAGTTGGCAACCCAACATAAAGTCAACAGGAGCGGAGAGGTCTTTTCCAGGAGAAAGGACCAGTTGAGACAAGGTTTCTTAGAGGTTTGGCAGTGGTGTCTGGGGAGGGCAAAGTTTGGGGAGGGAGCTCAGGGGAGATGGCGATGTCACTCTAGGACTTCTACACTTTATGGTCCTCTGAAGCTGCCATTTCCTAAAGGTCGGTAACCTGAGGAGAAGAAAGGATAGCGAAACAAAATCATCCCCCATGCTGTCTTTCTATATACCTTTCGGCCCATTGAAACAATCCTAGCTAAACAGGTAATGAACAGACTGGCATCAAAGAAGCTAGATATATTCAGCCATAATGTCAGTATATTATTGATCTCAAAGTGTAAACTATAAATGACATTATTGTAACAGTAAATACAATTAATAAACATTCATGAAGTAATTGTGATTATAAAGATACATGAAGTTATCTCCGTTTCGTCTCTTCGTCTTCAGTAAGGGTTTCAAACAGTCCTATTATTTTCCTAGCTGCGGTTTCTGTGTGTCATAATAGGACTGTTTGAAACCCTTACTGAAGACGAAGAGACGAAACGGAGATAACTTCATGTATCTTTATAATCCCAATTACTTCATGAATGTTTATTAATTGTATTTACTGTTACAATAATGTCATTTACAGTTTGCACTTTGAGATCAATAATATACTGACATCATGGTTGAATATATCTAGCGTCTTTGATGCCAGTCTGTTCATTGCATGCTTAGCTCGCTTTGGACGGGATTCTCCACTTTAGTCTGCATTGAAACAATCCTGGCAGCTTAATTTGCAAAGCGGGGCTGGGGGGTATACTTTAAAACATACAAGGAAGAAATTCTAGTGTGTCGCGGAGTCCCAAGGGGAGAAAACATGAAGGTGAGGCTTGAACAGGATTCCACCCCACAGTAGCAGTGAGACCTCTACGTCGCAGAGGTCCTACTTGCTTGCCCAGATGGAGGGAGACCGTTATCCTGCCCCCCTCCCACACCACGTGGGTCTCTCATAGCGCACAGAAGACGCTTCCTTGGAGCAAGAAAGGGCCCAGTCTCCCTCTTGCCAGATTTCACTGGTTAGTCAACCAGTTTCTGAAATTTATCTTTCCTCTCCAGACACCTTTCTCCCATCCCCATCTCGCCTGTGAAGCTTCACAGCCTCTTTTTTTGGCAATTCCTTTGTGAGGATTTCTCTCTCTCTCTCTCTCTCTCTTTTGTGCTAGCGCTGGATTTCTCCAGGTGTGGCTGAACATATGACAAGGTAATAGTAATGGGAGCTTTCCCCCTGTTTCATTTTCACAGCACTTGGGATGTCTGTGAGTATTCTAAAGGCGGCACGTGAGGCAGGAACCGAGAGGCCAAATTGCTGCCAAAAAAGGTTCTTACTGCATTACAGATGCACCGCGGTACTAATTATGTATGTGTTTCTTTTGATACTGGCTGATCCAGCTTCACTCCTGATTTAATTGGTGCAGTGCCCAGACCAGAACGTAACAATCTCTATACTAACCAGCTGGAAAACCTAAATCCTAGTGTAGCTGAGTGGTTAAAAGAATGACTCTGAGCCACACAGACACACACAAATCCATTAAAATCTCACTTCAGCCCCGAACTCAGTGGGAGTCTTATTTAAGCCGCTATCTCTCAGCCTTAGACTCATATCTGTAATCTGGGGAGAAAAATAATTTCACCTAACCTCATATGCTTGTTGTAAGGATTATTGAGAAAATATATGTGAAGCGCTCTGAGGAGGGGGGGAAAGTGCTGTATATGTGCACAAAGTATTATTATAAGTACACTTCAGTAGGTAGAAAGTAATATTGAAATCAGTGGGACTTGCTGTTGAGCGGTAAATAGGTTTTGTGACTGGTAATAGTAACGTTTTGATCAGAATTATTACTCCAATGAAGAGCAAATAGACAGGCCCTTGAATTTGGCATTCATGCCAAAGGCAGAAATCCCTTAGCTTTTCTTTCGTTTCTTTTTTTAAAGGATGACTGTTTTGCAGTTAAACAGCCCTTTAGATATCCCTGGGAATTTGCTTTCTTTGAGCCTCATGGAGGTCTCTTGGACATTCCGTCAACAGCTGAAATGGTTCCCATTGTGATTCACATTTCTGAACAGAAAAGAACTTGGGGTGTTTCTGCATGGCTTTTTAAAGTGTTGCTGAGTCATGCCTTTACTTTATTTGGCTGCTTGTGGAATTACAACAGTGGGCCCACCTGTGGATAGATGCAGCACCTCTGAAATTATTTCCCTTGTGGAATTTCCCATTCACAATGAGATGTTTCTGTTCTGAACATACCCGTGCCCCCTTTTGCTGTTCACCAGGATCCGTGGAGACATCCCTTCGAGACTTTGTAAATTTTTTTAAGCATGATTACTTCTATCGCTGCTTCCTCTTCCATCCACTGCTATTAACCAGGAAACCAGCTTCCAGTTCCTGGGAAACAATTTCTGTAACCTATCTGGCCCCTGGCTTCACCCAGTTTTCGGTTAGCATTCATTAGAAACTTAAAGGTCTCCTTTTCAAATTCAGATATTCCCTTTGGAAACCATCTGCTGAAAAATGGTGCTGATTCTTAAAGGTATTATAGTGCCAATCAGCTGCTCGGAGGGGACGAACAAGAGGGCAAGGAGTTGCAAAGACCAGGAAGGGTTGGCCAGTGTTGCAAAGACAGTCCCCCCCCTGGAAATAGAGCTCCGGCAGTAAGGACCCCAGGGGCGGGCACATGCAACAAGCCCCACCCCCTGCTCCCAGCAGCCCTCAGTCGGGCCATGAAGAACAAGAAGCAGCCAGGTAAATTGCAGAGGGCCCCCCCGCCTGCCTTCAAGTACAAGCTCTCCCTCTGTGAGGGTAGATCTGCGCGTGTCCCCCCATAGTCCAGTGGCACCTTTAAGACCAAGTTTTATTCAGGTACAAGCTCTCCCTCCTCTGTGAGGGCAAATCTGCATGTCCCCCCCTCATAGCTAGCAATCCAAAACAGTCCAGTGGAGCCTGAGTGGTGGGCGTTGCCTTCTGACACACCTCTGGTGATGTCAGGGGGTGTGGCATATGCAAATAAGTTATGCTAATGAGTTATGCTAATGAGCTCCTGCACCTCTTTTTCTATGAAATGACCCCTGCCTCAGTGTACCAGATATTAAGGACAGCCAATGGAGGTGGCGACTGCATACCTTGTTTGTAAGTGCCCTACTGATAACCTGTCTGTCCACTGTTAGAAACAGGATAATCAGCTAGAAGGATCTTCTGGTGATCCTGAAGGGCTCTTCGTTTGTACTTACATTTTATCCCCCTAGAAGCCATTTCATAATCCACAACATGATCACTGCTTGGATGATTTTAAGAAATCACTGGGAAAGATAGTCATAACAGCTGTGATCTTTTGGGGAGATTTCTGATTGAGGATTGCGTCTCAACATACCTATAGATAAATTTCTGAGCAATGCCAACATAGACCTTTGCAGTTACAGATAATTTAACCTTAAAGGTAAAGGTTCCCTTGCTTGAAAGCCAGTTGAATCCGACTCTAGGGTTGCGGTGCTCATCTCCGTTTCAAAGCCGAAGAGCCAGCGCTGTCCGAAGACGTTTCCGTGGTCATGTGGCCGGCATGACTAAACACCAAGACGCACGGAATGCTGTTACCTTCCCACCGAAGCGGTACCTATTTATCTACTTGCAATTTCTTGCTTTCGAACTGCTAGGTTGGCAGGAGCTGGAACTAGAGACGGGAACTAGAACTCCGTCATGCAGCACCCTGGGTCTCGAACTGCTGAACTACTGACCTTCCACAGTCTGCAGTTCAGCGTCTTAACCACTTGAGCCACCGCAGCTCCTATTTTAACTTTATAAGCATTCTAAAAACAGGTCAGGGGGATAAGGAAGGAGAAAAAGATACAAAGATGTCTTTAGCTCAGCAGTGCTATCATTTCAGTAAAGGAAAAAAAAAAAGTGCAGTACAAGTGATTGAAAGCAGGATATGGGACCTTTTGTTCTGTTAATATGGGAGGATAGGAGGCAGCTCTTAGCAAGACTCTTCCAACGGGCTTGTATAATTTTTTTTTTTAAATGACAGATTGATTTACTATCCAGTGACATCTGGTATCTGACATGTGAGCCATTAGTGGTGTATGTACTCAGTGTGTAAGTGGGGTATAAATATCTAAATAAATATGCAGTGAATCAGAATCCCAGCTGGAAATACCCAGTTTGTTAACATCAGAAGGGTAACTAATCCAAAGGAAATTTCCCTTGGCTTCTGGATTCAAACAATTAGCAGCGCAGCCCTAGCATAAACACCTCTTCTGCGGCTGTGTAATTATAGGGCTGAGAGCTGCCAGCTGGAGGCTGGAACCCATCAGGATAATTTTAAAGGTGACGACGAGTGCGTCAGTGTCGCACGCCAATCCGCGACATCCCTTCTGGCCTAAAATCAGGAGTGATGCCGTCATGTTGGGATGATGCTCTGGGATTCACTCAAAACTCTCTGGTTAAACCATAGAGCCCTCAGTGAATGGGTCGCCCCAGTGTGATGACATCACTTCCAGTTCCGCATCGGAAGTGATGTGTGATATCAAAGAACCCTCCACTTTCCCCCCCACCCTCGTCTCCAGCAGTGGTGGGAATGCCCCCCCCCCAAGATTACCTGGCCTCCCTGTTTGTGAAGCATCCAGATTAGAATTTCAATGGCAGGAAAGGAGAGAGAGAGAGAGAACACTCCTTCCCATGCCCATGGTGAGCAAGGGAGATTTCCATTTGCCTCTAAAAGGGTATCCTTTCGACTCTCCATTTGCCGTTTGGAAAGGAGGGTCTCTTAAACCAGGACTACAGTTCTTGAGAATTTTATCCCAGTTGGATGGGGGAGATTCTTGGTAGGAAATACAGAATTAGTTGGCCAACTCTGGTATCCAGCAAACTGCTTGCACGGGAGCATACATCCTGCCTCTCTGCTCAGGAAACACTTCTTTACTCAGCAAGCGATTAAAGTGTGGAATTCGCTGCCAGAGGAAGTAGTGATGGCCACAGGCATAGACATCTTTAAAAGGGGATTAGATAGATTCATGGAGGATAGTTCTATCAGAGGCTGTTAGCCATGATGACTAAAGGGAGCCTCCACATTCAAAGGCAGTCAACCTCTGTATCTCAGTGCCAGGAGGCATCATCAGGGGAAGGTTTTGGCTTCTGTTCCCTGACTTGGACCCTCCAGAGGAACTGATTGGCCACTGTTTGAGGCAGGATGCTGGACTAAATGGACCACTGGTTGGATCCAGCAGGGCTCTCCTTATGTTGTTATGTTCTCAGCAAAGTTTGACACCTTCCTTCAGTTTAAGCGACACTTTCAGGCCCCTCTTGAGTTGGGGAAAAATCTTCAGACTTTGCTGAGCTGAGTGGTAGGATAGTGGCTGCTACATCCAGATATGGGGGCCTGGGGTATGTCACCCCTGTCTCTATTAAAAGCTCCTTCTTACTGAAAGCTAGCACACCAGGAGAGAGGCTCTTCTCTCTGTCTAGCTTTCCATAAGCATGAAGTTATTGTACTGCGACAATATTCTTATTGTACTGGGGCAACCCCCTGTTGTCATTCCAAAGTGTCTACAGTCCTGCGTGAGTTTTTACGAGCGAAAACTCATCTTAACAGAGAGGAAGGACGTTACCTCTTAGCTTCTTGTAGTGTCTTCAGTGAGCAGTCTATTCACAGAGCTTCTACATCCAAATTAAAAAACAACAACCCATTGGACCATCAGGAGATTACTTATAGTTGGTTGACAGCCTATAGGGAATATTATTGAAAGACAGCACAGGATTTCCTGGTAATTATTCTATTATGCTAGAGCTGTAATTACCTTCAGTTCCAAATGTGGTAGAACCCACTTGCTAGGCCCGGATAATTATAATAACACCCAGCGTTTCATAGCATCTTGGAGCGTGGAAAGCAAATAACATATATCATCCCAGTTGTCCTGGAAATAACTCTGTATGATAGTTCACCGTTCACTCCCTTAGCGATGCTGCTGCTGTAGCTCTTGGTGTGACTTTAGGCGGTATCTAGGTTTGAGTTGTTTGGGGAAGTTCTATATATGGATTGTATTCCTTAATAGACAATTTCAGGACAATTCTGCCCTAGTTTTCAAACCCTTCGGGTCCGTTTGGGTTGTGCCTGTTGGAATTCCTTAGTGGCTTTTTTTTAAAGCTACATACATATCTCTGTCTATCTATCATTTGACAAATTCTAGGGGACTGCTGTAGGTACCATCTGCGATGATTTACCACTTCATTAGTTTTTCCTTTCTTTCAAAAGCGAAGATATTTAGTTTGATATTTGAATTGTCGCCTTGTCGTATTGAAGCACATGAACCAAAGCATAATGGAGCTTGTAAAGTGAATTAATACCGGTGCCCAAAGAGGTGATTGAGTACCAGAAACCACATAGCCTTAGTCTTCTTTTAACCATTAGTAGAAGTGTTGTTGGATGGCAGAACGAAAACTACACTTACAGGAGTCCTTTCGTGACAAGCAGTAGACGCTTTTTTTTCATCAGAGAACTGGTCATGCACGCCCCCCGCCCCCATTACACTTCTCTCATTAGTCTTATGCTTTGAAATAGAGAATTGTGACAACTATTCTTGTCTTTTGGTTGGATCCAGATGACATTTTTCCAATGGCAGAATGGGACTTTTCTGCTTTTCCTTTCCCACTGCAGCCCACTGATCTCCACAGAATGCTGCTCCGGGGGGGGGGAGTGGGGACACCCAAAGGAATAACATAAGGAGGGGTCTGCAAGGGAGAATTGGTCGAAATTCACAATTGATACAGGATCCAACCTCACTTCATTTATTTACTAAAACGTCTATATCCCACCTTTCCTCTCGGTTCAAGGCAATTTACAATACTAGTTAAAACATCCCCAGCTAAAACCCAAGATAGAATTGCAAGCTCCAAATCCATCCTGCCTGTTAAAAGATGCCTGCCATTCAACGCCGCTCAAATGTCCCGGCAAACAGGCAGGCCTTGCTGTGCTTTCTTAAGATCTCTAGGGAGGTGGGGTCCCCTCTCACCTCTTCCAGGGAGGTGGATCACAATGGAAAGTATTATTATTTCCACTGGGGAAAGCGATTAATAAATGGAAAGTATGATGATGATGATGATGATGATGATGATGATGCCTGGGCTCTAGTCAATGCTGGACGGGCCACCCTAAATAGTGGGCTAGCCAACAATTGGTTGCCTGATGACCACAGTTGATCTATCTGCCCAGCAAATCTGTATTAGCATTCTGCTGGTTTATCATTGCTTCCTTCAAAGAATGCTGGGAAATGTAGTTTTCTGGGAGTGCTGGCAGTTCTGGGCTAGAGACCCTACCCCTTTCTCAGGGATATGATTCCCAAAGTTCTCTGGAAGGGGAAAATTACTGTTAAACCATTCTTTTAAGTTTAGGGATACAGATATGCTTTTGTTCTTTGAGCTGTCCAGTTCAGCCAGAGAGGGATTCCCAGCTCCACTGAAGGGAAACGATTCTGATGGTCTCTGGGCACAGAGTGGAACCAGATCAGAAGACGTCTCTCTGAATTACTGGTTTCAGCAAGAGAGTCCATATCCAAAAGACTGTTTGGCTTCACACTGCGAGCAGATAATCAGGCAATTTCTACAGTTACATGGTTAAGACCATGCAGGTTAGACAGATTGGTTGTTTTTTTCCCCTTTGCAAAAAAAAAAAAGCACTTTTTCTTTCATCCCTTTTATCTGCTTGATAATTTCCTTTACAATACCCTTCTCTTCACTTTTGATCTCTGTCTGAGACATTTTTTAACATCGCTCCACTTTTCTCAGCTAATTTGCTCTCCTCTTTATCTGCCGTGGATGCACCATCCATTCGAGGATCTTTTCCTCTGTAACGTCTTTTAAAAAAAAAAAAAAAAAAGCACAAAATTGCGTACAAGACAGCAAATCTGATTCACAGTCAGTACTTACACAGCAGGAGACGTTCACCCCTCATATTCAGTACTGTGGGCTGCTGTTTCCAATTATCCCTTGCGCTGGAAGCACAACTGTGGAAATCACGGAGTTCAGTGATGATTCAGACTAGTTCACATGCTCACCATATTGTTGAGCTCTGCCTCTTTCCTGATCACAGTGCAAAGAGGATAAGTTGCCTTTCTTTTTTTTTGTTGAAACAAATGGTGGACACATAAGGAGACACCTGCCTGTGCACTGCATCCTTTGATATAGTTCTGTACGTGGATGAGATCTAGTTGTGTGTTTTTTTAAAGGGTGGATGCAAATTAAAAACTTTTTTTTTAATGTCAAGTCACAGCCAATTTATGATGACCACTTAGGGCAAGGATGTCAAATATACAGCCCATGGGGGAGATACACACACACACACACACAGCCCGTAGGCTGGATCCGGCCCCCGCAAAGCTCAGATCCGACCTACAAGCAACTTGCTTCTCCTGCCTCCTTTTCCAGGGCTGCTACTGCAGGCACACCACAGCTTGCCTTTTTCCCAGCTCCTTCAGTAGCTCTTTGCTTCCTGCTTCCAGTTTCCTGGCTCTTGCCTCCTCCCCCCCCCCAACATACATGCACACAGCTCCCTCAGTTCCTGCTTTCTGCTTCATGCGGGAGCAATACAAAGACAAGCCCCCCATACAGAAAGAGAGAGAGAGAGCACTTCTGCTTCCTTCTCCGGGGCTGCTGCTCCTCTTTTGGGGAGAAAGGGAGGGGGAGGGGATAGAGAGAGAGAGAGAGAACAAAGTTGGAGTCCCATTGCAGCTTTAAGACCAACAATGTTTTATTTCAGGTATAAGTTTTTGGGTGCAAGCACTCGTCTTCAGAGGGAGGGAGGGTGAATTCTTCTGACAAGCACAATTTACACTGAGGAAATTATTTTTTCTGAAAAGTTTTTTTTTTGTAAAAAAACACAATTGGATTTCTCTGTTCCTATCTGGATTTTATTTATTTCCCCCCAAAAAGACCCTGATTAGGAATTAGTACCCTTGGATTGGTCCTTATATCGGGGAGTGGAGTGATTTCAGATGCCTAATCATAATAGCACACATTGGTAATGAGACAGGAAAACTAGGTCTCCATTCAGTCCTGGAAGATGCATTGTCTTGAGCTTCATTATCAATTGCAATTCAGCAGTCTCTCTTTCTAATCTCCCTTTGAAATTCTTTTTTAAGAGCACTGCTACTGTTAGGTCAGCAACTGAATGTTGTGGTTTCTAATGTCTAACTTATGTCCATTTATTCTTTGAATGGAAATGAGACCTAGGTTTCCTGTCTCATTACCAATCCTGGTATTTCTAGGCCTACTACCCCTCTACATATCACACCTAATTCAATCAAGCCTGCTATTGTTATTCAGCATCTGAAATCACCTTTATAAAGGTACTGTCTCCAGTACCCTGTGTTACATTTTATGGCACAGCATGGCCTGGCCCAACAAAGTGACATTTATGTCTGATCTGGCCCTCATAACAAATGAGTTTGACACCTCTGACTTGGGGTTTTCAAAGCAGGAGCCATTTAGAGGTGGTTTGCCATTGCTGACTCTGCATAGTGCCCTTGATATTTCCTGATGGCCTCCCAGGCAAGTACTAACCAGGGCTGACCCTGCATAGCTTCCATGACCTGGTGAGATCGGGCTAGGCTGGGCCATCCAAGTCAGGGCTTAACAATGATAGACATTGATAATCTTCAGGATCCATCTACTGCATTTGTCCTGTTCAGACATGGTAGGCACAGAGCTGCATGCAGACCTTCCCAACACGCAGGGCCGCCATGTTGTCTGAACAGGGGCAATGCATGTATTTAGCATGAGTGTACAGCAAACACCTTGGCTTTTCAGAGTTCTGGTTCACATGCCCCAAAGTGTGCAAAATATGGGTACTGCCTCATTCAGATAACATGCCAACTGCACATATCTGGAGGATCATCTACACATGTTTGGGAGGCTTTGTAAATTAATTTGAAGAGAAAGGGGCCATTATGAGCCAACTTGGTGGGGTCTGGAAATGCTGCCGAAGAGACGGAATAATGAGAGAAGCCATTAAACGGGCGAGGAGGAGGGAGGTGAAATCAACACTCTCCGGACCCAGAGAGTTTAGGGAATGCTGGAAGGAGACGTTTCAGAGGGTCGGGTGGGGTTTCCAAATTGTTTTATCTCCCATGGATCGTCGCTAGCCCCCCAGCTTGCAAACGACTAAGGACAGTGTGCCTCAGAGCATGTACAAAGCACAATTCAGAGGCACAGAGATGACCCAGGAATTCATTGCATGGCACACTTATATACATTAACAGCACAAATGTCTCTGCTGACATTTTTACTGGCTTTGAAACTATCCAGTTCTGGAAACCAGTCAAGGTGCTAAAATTCCTCTCTAGCTGGTAAAATTCCAGCTGTATGACAAGCATAAGTACCATCTGCATCTTTCTTGGATTAGGCTGTACGTATTGGTTCCTTAGACTTTTTTTTTTATTCTAATTTTAAAATTAATGGTTCATACTTTGCACACAAGCTGGAGGAAAAGCGTTGCATGACTCATGTGGACGACATCCTTCTCCACTAATGTAATGTTCATAATGGCTCACCCAGGGCTTATGAATCTTAAGGTGCATGAGATTGAGAAACACCTTATAGAGATGGCACAAACTCTTGCTTTTAATTTTCTTACAGAGCCTGTCAAGATTCTTTGAAACTTCCCAGAATTTCTAAAGCGGGGCCCCCAACCCTTTTCAGCCTGTGGCCACCTTTGGAATTCTGACACAGGTTCATGGGTGCAACCATAAAAATGGCTGCCACCGGGGCGGAGTTTATGACAAAATTGCTACCATGGGAGGTGGAGCCAACCACAAAATGCCAGAGAGCGAAATTGTGCATACTTCTAATGGTTAACTCCTCATTCCAGGCAGAAGCACTGCTTAACAGGACGCCTTTCAAAATGAACATATATATTTTTTAAAAAAATATTGTCTTGCATGTACACAGCTTACATCCAGTCACACAGTAAAGATGTTTGTGCTATGGTGGCAGCTGCTGAGAGCCAGTTTGTTGTAATAGTTCGGAGTGCGGACTGTAATCTGAGAGAACTGGGTTTGATTCCCCACTCCTCCGCATGCAGCTGCTGGTGTAACCTTGGGTCAGTTACAAGTAGGGGTGTACAGGGGAAAAAATCAGGTTTTTTCTGGATTCAGGTATAATAAAGCCAGATTTTTTGGGGATTCCTGAATATACCCGAATACCAATACCAGTATTCTATTGGTACCTGAAAATTTTTGGTATTCCTGAAAATTTTCGGTTCCATTATATCCTATGGGGCCACTTTAATCAATGGCAAAAATCTTTTAACAAGTATTCATGGGGCTGGGGGCGGGAGGAGGTTTGGGGTAGAGTTACCAGATTTGTACTGTAGCTGCTGGAACTTTTCCCTAAAAGACCCCCCCCCAAGTTTGGAAAAGATTGGACCAGGGGGTCCAATTCTAGGGGCATCCAAAGAGGGTGCCCCCAATCCTCCATTGTTTCCTGTGGGGATGGGAAAAAGGTAGGCAGCAGTGTCTCCCAGAGAAAGCCGGAAAAAACCCAAAAATTTTCGGGGGGTTTCGGCATTCAATATTCAGCAGCCAAATCAGCTCAGGGGATCTGATTCGGTATGCCAAATACCTGAAAAATGCCAAAAAGGTTTTTTTCGTGGGGGTTTTTTTGTTGTTTTTCGGCTTTACTGAATGCACATCCCTATTTACAAGTTCTCTCAGAGCTGTTCTCTCAGGAGCATTTTTTTCAAAGAGCTGTCTCAGCCCCACCTACCTCACAGGGTGCCTGTTGTGGGGAGGGGAAGGGACAGGAGATTGTAGCGGCTCTGAGACTCCTTCGGGTAATGAAGGGTGGGGTATAAATCCAATCTCTTCTTCTTCATAGCAGTTTAAAAAAAAAATAAATCTGTGCATCCAATTAGAAGCGCTGTTGGGCAAAAGCCCCAGTGTCCCTGCCCATTTTCTTAAAAACACTTGGTGGGCTACAGGAAGGGTGTTGGCGGGCACTACAGCGCCCACGAGTACCATGTTGGGGAACCCTCTTCTAAAGTCATCACAAACTATATCTTTCTAAAAAAAACAAAGCAATCTTAAAACAGATCCAGCCTGCTTATGTGCGTGTGGAAGTGTGCATAAAAACAGGAACTGCAGTGATGGCGTTCTGCTGTGGACAGAGCCTCTGAGTCATGTACTTAGCCGCGATTCCACCAGTGGCAATTCCACCCGCCTCCTTGTCCTCCTGCCGTGTTTTGGGTGTGTGTGGGGGAGGCACCTAGTAGGATCTTACCAGTGGGGGAACACAGCACGTTTCTTGTGTCCAACCCCCTTTCAATTCTGCTTGAAGTAGAAGGCAGAAAACTAGCAATCCAACAGCACAAAGAGGGTCCTGCTGTGGACACCGCCCCAGATCCACTTACGGTTCCAAACTCCAGGTGGGGCCTGGAGATTGCCTGGAATACCAACTCCTCTCCAGGCAACAGAGGCCTGTTCCCCTGGGGAAAACATGGCAGCTTTGAAGGGTGGATTCTGTGGCATCGCATTCCTCAAACTTCACCCTCCCCAAACTCTGTCCCCAAATCTCCAGGAATTTCCCAATCTGGAGTTGGCAACTCTGCTTATCTTCTGTTATGCCATTCCTGCGCTATGTTTGAGATAGTGCCTCTTATCGTACCTCCTTAGCTTGAAGCAGAGAGAGAATTTCTTTTTTAAGGCCGCTCAGGAAATTCCAGGTTAAGTTGACCCGGACTAGCTCAAATAGACGGTCACAGTTACTAAACAATCCAGAAGAAAATCCACAAAAAATGGAAAACTGTATAGTGATAGCGCTTAAAAAGTTTTTAAACAGCAGTTATATAATCCTAATACAAAAAGTGAATACAAAATAGAATACAAAATAGTAATGAGGTGATTGTATTTTGTAGACACATTAGTGAATATTAATGGTATTTGCCAGTTGAAAAACTGACCGGAAACACTGCATGTAAAGAATTATTTATTACAACATTGTTATTTAAAGGTACAGTTACCAAAGATTCTTAATTAGCATTGTTGTTGTATATATTTTCTAAGGCTCTTCATCTTTCTTCACCTTCGTTCGGAAGAAGAAACTTGTCGAAACGGTAGAATATTCCGGAGATCATCGTTAACAACTCTATCACATTGTTACATTCTATTATTTTGTATTCACTTTTTGTATTAGGATTATATAATTGCTGTTTAAAAACTTTTAACGCGCAATCACTATACAGCTTTCCATTTTTTTGTGGATTTTCTTCTGGATAAGTTGGGATCACATAATATTCAGCGACTCCAGCTTCTCGTCAGAGAGGGACTGGCTGGACTGCAGCTACATTGGCAGTGCGACCCCAGGCATCCGCAGGGTCTGAAAACCAGAGCACCCACTAGCAGGATATGCTTAGCTACCTTTTGAACCACAAAGCCAATTTAAAAAAAAAAAAAAAAACCAGCAAGGCAAGTTTTTATCACTTTCCTTCCTGGTAGATTAGGATCGATGTTCTGCAACACATTGTCCTTCTACCGCGAAGAAGAGAGAACGGCTCTGTCCTTTCCCTTGGGCAGATTTTTACAGGGATATGTCAGAGAAAGAACAATAGGAATAGTTGATATGGACAGGTAATTTCTAGTCTGACTCCCTGCCTGTAAAGAACAGCATGCTCCTTCAGCTAGGCCGCACACTAAAACGCTAAGTGGGTGGGGGGGTGGGAGAACCTCAGCAATTCCTCCCCCCTTGGTGTTTCATTTGAGTCAGAAAATAGGTGGTGAGAAGTATCCTCCGCAATGTTGCATTAAAAAAACCCCCAACAAACGGCTGGAGATAAATGAGCTAAAAAAGGACTCATGGATCTAACATATAAGCATGTGTAATATATCTGTATAAAAACCTCTGAGCTTTGCATGTGCGCTGGCGTTGTTCTTATAGCATATTCTCTCTGGGGCTGAGGTTGGCTAAAATGGTTTCTTCCCATTTGCAGGTCAAGTTGGCTATAACAGAGTGCTGATTGGCCCCGCTTTGTGGTGTCACGAGTCCCCCTCTCACCCTTTGCCAGAGCAACTCCCCCCCCCGTGTTTTAGA
>NW_015167573.1:115641-121826 GCF_001447785.1 Gekko japonicus | reverse complement strand
AAAAAGCTAGAAATGAAGTATTGATTGTTAAAACTCCCAAGCGGGGCTTTGCGTTTTTTTAAAAAAGTGTACAGCCCACCTGAAGTGCGACAGAAGGGTAAGATGGTTTGATTGAAGATTAGTGGAAGTGCCAGAAAGTATATGATTTAGGAGCCTTATGAATCACAGAATCATAGAGTTGGAAGGGACCTCCAGGGTCATCTAGTCCAACCCCCTGCACAATGCAGGAAATTCACAAATACCCCCCCCCCCATGAAGCTGGACACTCTCCCAGGGGGGGGGGAGCTTGGCAACCCTTTGCTTTTGTGCATTTCATACCCATCCTGAGGGACCACAAATAATTGGTTTGGATCTGTTTTTAAATGGGGGAGAAACAAGCCCTACACAGTTCTTTCAAGTTTCCACCAATGAGTTTTCCTGGGCACTAGACTCAGGAAAGAGGTTTTCAGATTTAATTTATGGGGAAGATTTCAGTGTGAGGCAGGGAGGATTCTAAACATGGCTTAAAAAAAAGAGAGCGACTAGATCTGTTGAATGTGAAGAACATCGGTTGGGGTTCATCTTTATACTTCTACGCAACGTTATCTGCCCAGGTTGAACAAATTCATAAGACAGGGTGGCGTAGTGGTTATAGTACTGGATTAGGATCCAAGAGGTGGAGTTGATTCCCCCAGCCTATAGAATCATGGAAGGGACCTCCAGGGTCATCTAGTGCAACCCCCTGCACAATGCAGGAAATTCACAAATACCTCCCCCTCCACACTCGCAGTGACCGCTGTCCCATGCCTTATGTGCCACCCTGAACTCTTTGGTGGGAGGGTGCCATAAGGATGTACTATACGGATCTTGGAAAGCTAAGCAAGGTCAGCCCTGATCAGTACATGGATAGGAGACCGCCAAGGAAGTCCAAGCAGGGAATGGCAAACCTCCTCTGAACTTCTCTTGACTTGAAAACCCTATGGGGTGTGTGGTCACCATAAATTGGTTGCTACTACCTGGCAGCACTTTCCACCACCAGACAGAGAGTACTTTCTCTCCTACTCCCATGTATTACCCTGGTGATTCAGTCTATAGGGGCATTCGGTGGTTTAGAACAACCGGTGGGAGACCAACCGGGGGGACAGACGCATGGGATTTTACCATAGAGTTTTTGGCATTTCCCAGAGGGGCATGTCGTCACTTCCAGGTTTCCCCTGGAAGTGATGTCATGCCATTAGTCTGATAGCAGGTAAAAAAAAGTCTCCCAAAAATGAGAGGTGGGAGGATACCCTTGCCCCCCCCCCCAGGAATGGCAACCCTAAACTTGGTGTATTGAAGCGGTGAGTTTTCCAGATGCTCCTAAAGATACAGTCTGTGGTCTGAAATGATGGGGGGGGGGCTTTGCTGTGAGTTGGCTCTGATAAAGTCTGCAGTGCCGTGCAATATTTAGAGTGAACATGGGGAGGGAGGGGTGGACACAAGTAAAGTATAGCGGAAACATCTCAGTCCCCTCTCCTGGTTTCTAAGGCAAACACTCTGTTCTCTCTCATTTTATGACTGGTGATAATGGATCCTGTACCTTTGTGCCAGTGCCAATTGCATGAATAGGTGCCGCTAACTGTTTGGTGGTTCTTGAAGCAACTACCCATGGACATATACCCTGGGGCTCAAAAAAAACCCCAGCAGATGGGAAAGAAGAAGAGAGAGCGTGGATCTATTCAGACTGCAAGCAAATAAGCCGTTCAAAAGCAACTCCCGTTAATGCGTATTGACTGCAGACCCCCATTTCAGTAATCTGGTACAAGGTTTGTTTGTTCTAGTGTTTTGGTTAGGTAATATATTATGTGTTGCGTGAACCAAAGCTGTGCAAAAACAGATAAAAATGACTGAATATATAGATCTTAAGGCCTAATATATGGATTTTTTCTCTCTCCCAGTGGATTAAATGCCATAGAACAAGAATTTGGCTACGCACCCCAGAGTCTCTGTGTCCATATGGTTCCATGAACCATGCACAGAACCAAATTGAGGCTATTTTCCACCTCAGGTTTCATGCCATCTCAGACCTTCCTCCTGTGTTTTGGCGAGAATCTAGAAAGTCAATGAGAGCCACCCCCCTTTCTTTCTTAAAGATTCTTAGGGTCGTAGTGCATGTATTAGGGGTGAGTGTGGTTTTCTTGAGCATTTGTTGTCTATATTTATCTGTCTGTGGGTCTGCTTGTGGATGCGGTTCCCTTTCTAGGCAAAATGGCGACCGTGCGTATGGGGAGGATCGCCGCTACTTCGTGCTCCCCGCATCCACGGCTGCCTAAAACATAACATCAGAAATGGGCTCGTGTTGGGTTTTCATATTCAAATCTCTGCTAAGCCGCGCAGAGCTGAAGGCTGAAGAGCAACCTGGATGAGTTGGGATGAGCCAGCCTCAGTGGGAAGTTATAACTTCACCGGATTCTCCTGTGCTGAAAATGGATTGGCAGAGATCAGGGGTGTGAAAAGAGCTGAGGTTAGGGCCTGTCTTAGGGGGCCATCTGAGAATATTACAACTAGGATTACCAGCTCTGGCTTGGGAAATCCCTGGAGATTTGGGGACAGTGCCTAAGGAAGGTGGAGTTTGGGGAGCGAGCTCATTGGGGATGTGATGCCGTAGGATCCAGCATTCAAAAATGCAATTTTTCTTAAGGAACTGACCTCTGGTCTGGAGATCTGTCGTGATTCACCCACACCTACTTCTCCGCTTCAGTAGGGGTAGGGCGGGGTAGAAATCCCAAAATAAATAAAATAAATAAATAAATACCATGTTTTTCATCAAGTAGAATAATCAGAATCACAGAGACGAGGACCCAAGCTTCCAAAACCGTTTGGGCTTCAAAATGCTGAACCAGCAAATAGGATTGTCAGCTTTGAGTTGGAAAAACCTAGAGATTTTGGGGGTGGAGCCTGGGGAGGGTGGGGTCTGGGGAGGAAAGAGACTTCAACGCCATAGAGTCCACGTTCCGAAACAGCCATTTTCTCCGGGGGAACTGATCTTGGTTATCTGAGATCAACTGTAATGGTGGGATATCAATGGGTACCACCTGGGGGCTGGCGACCCTACCTGCCAGGAATACCGCCTTTAGTGTTGGCTTGCGACAGAGCTCTCTGCTTTGCGGGGTCCACGGGGTCAGCCTCCCCGGTTTTGCATGAAACCAGCTTTCTTTTCCTCATGCCGTTTCAGAGCGTTCGTCAAAGGAAATGTTTATGCCTGTGTTTCACATGTGGTAACGTGAGAGTGCAGAGACGTCTCGATAAGCGGCAGGCCTGCATTTCAGGGCCTTGAATGCAACACAGGTTTGCATGAAAATACATGCAGAGCGCGTGCGGAGCATGCCGATGGAGAATAATTGACTGAAAGAAAAGTAAAATTGACTTTTTTGGGGGGGGGGGCAAATTTAGCAAAGTAAGGAAGATGAGTGTGCCAGCGTTGGCAATTGTATCAGCAGCGTTTGCATGGCGTTCTCTCGGACACACATTACACATGGGTGGGAGGGTGGGTATCAAAGCTGTTTGATTTATCAGATCAGTCCTCTATTGGAACAATGCAACAATGTTATGTCTGTTGGCAGTCTGATTCCAACTCCACAGTTTATGGATTAATGAGCGCAAGCTGATTGCCTCCAAGGCCATTTTCAAGCAATGAGACTTGGTGTGTGTGAGACTGAGGCTAAATAGCTAGCTGTGTGCCGGTAGCACCAGTCCTCCTGAGGGTCCATTTGAGGCTGTCTTGTTGACAATAATAACGTACCATTTAGCAAGTGTTCTCAGTCTTGGATTTTCATAGATCCAGAGGAGTTAGCTATGTTCGTCTGTGGCTGCAGAATAGTAAAAAGACCGGTAGCACCTTTAAGGCTAACAAACTTTATTGCAGTATACGCTTTTGAGAAACACAGCTCTCTTTGTTGTGTTTCTCGAAAGCTTATGCCACAATAATGTTTGTTAGTCTTAAAGGTGCTACCCGGCCTTTTATGGGATTTTCGTGTGTTCTAAACTGGAGGACCAGAAAAGCTTACATCAGAGTCATTTACAATTGCATGCACCAGGAGCCTAACAATGGGGCATAATGGGAAGATGTGTTACCCATGATCCTCCTGATATGTGTGGTTGCCGTGTTTTGTGAACAGTGGCAACACACATACTTATCACACACGTATGGGGAGGGGCTGCGGTTCAAAGGCAGAGCATCTGTTCGGCACGCAGAAGGTCCCAGGATCAATCCCTGGCATCTCCAGTTAAAAGGACCGGGCAGTAGGTGACAAGGAAGACCTCTGCTTGAGATCTTGAAGAGCCACTGCCAGTCTGAGTAGACAGTACTGACCTTGACGGATCAATGGTCTGATTCAGTATAAGGCAGCTTCGTGTGTTCATGTGTACATGTTCAGTTGGCCGGTTCCCTGGATTTCCCCAAAGTGTGCATTCACATGTACCTAAGCCATGCACCCACGTAGATACACATTTTTTCCCATTCATGCAACCTAGCGACTGGATGTATGGGGGAGCGAATTGATAGCACACTCTCCTGGTAAGCACAGTTGGATACCCCACAGAATGATTGAGAAGAGTTTTTAACAAAGGGCAAAATGGTACGGTCCAATTGTCACTGGGCTGTTACACTTCCAGCAGTGGTAGGTGTGGCTGAATATTTAAATGCACCTCCTGATTCAGAAGGAAGGAAAGGCTGGTCTTAGCTTTTCTCTCTGCCCATTTTTAGTGTGCAGGAACGAATGTTTCCCGTTGCATTCTGAAGTGGGACAAGAAGTGAGTCAAATGATGTTGCTTGCTGATATCCTGGAAATATTGCGGTTAGGTGTATATTGCAAAAGAAGATTATATTTTATATTTTACCCTTTTTCCCCCCTGAGGTTAAGTGCTATGATACCTTTTTAATGTGCCAAAGCATTTGCTTATTGTAGACGGAATCTCATAAACCATTCTAGCATAAAAGAAAGCTCATCTACTATTAGGGGAAAGCGTTCTGGAATTAATTCAGGTACTGTTGTATATTCCCTTTGGTCCCCTTTCTTCCCTGAGAAGACTGTTTGCTCTGGTTCGAAGCTAAATTGGTGGTGTATAAATGCCCCCTTTTGAGTTGAACAGTGAATTTTTCGGATTAGAAAGGGGGGGGGGGGAATCCTTGTTCGGTGGTGTTTCATCTCGTTCCCCATGGTGCTATAGACAAATAAGAAGCGTATAGCTCTTATTGAGTCAAGATTATAGTACAACTTTTCAGGAGAAAATTGGCTGGCTTTCACTCACCACATAAAAAATGGCCAATTAAAGATGGAACCAGCAAGGAGCCAGCATCCTCCTGTTGCGAAACGTGAAAATTAAATTGCTCTCTACATTGGCTCACCCCCTTTTCCTGTCTAAGTTTAGCGCAGTGTTATTTCCTGATGTTCATCTTAATGTACTTAAGGCCGGGTGATGCCAAGACCTGATGTGGCAAGCCGCATTCACTCCAGATAACTTTTATTCAAGCAGTAGCCTTCTTGTCATAATTCACACGTAACAGCCATACCGTGGCTGTTAGAGGAACAAGCTTATGGAATCCTTCAGCTCACAGGCTCTCCCTCTCTGTTGTAAATTGGGACTTCCTTACAAGGGGTGTTTGAAACACAGACCAGAGAAAGCCCTCTGGTAGGAACCTAGTATAATATTTCTTAAAGCCAGGAACCCCTAACCTAGGGGTCCCCAAAGTCGTGACCATGGACACTGGGGTATCCACCAAAACATTTTCTGGAGCCCTCCAAGTGTTTCTAGAAAGTGGGTGGGGCCTTGTGGGGCTTTTGCCCAGCAAAGGTAATTATTGGCCACTGGAGATTTGATTGGCTGTGCAGATAGATACCACAGCACTACAGTCTTCTCTGTGCGACTGAAGATAAGCTGGGGCAGCCATTTTGTGGTTGTTTCCACCTCTCGTGGGAGCCAGTTTGGTGTAGTGGTGAAGTGCGCAGACTCTAATCTGGGAGAACCGGGTTTGATTCCCCACTCCTCCACATGCAGCCATCTCAGTGACCTTGGGTCAGTCTCTGAGAGCTGTTCTCTCAAGGACAGTTCTGAAAAGAACTCTCTCAGCCCCACCTACCTCACAGGGTGTCTGTTGTGGGGAGGGGAAGGGAAAGGAGTTTGTAAGCTGCTCTGAGACTGATTGAAGGGTGGGGTATAAATCCAAT
>NW_015167573.1:24489-115407 GCF_001447785.1 Gekko japonicus | reverse complement strand
CTACCACTGTTGACCCCCCCCAAGAACCAAGAATACAGTGCATCACTTGCCCCAGCCTGAAAGTTCCTATCTATACCTTGTGGCTAATAGCCACTGATGGATGTCTGCTCCATATGCTTATCTAATTCCCTCTTGAAGCTGTCCATGCTTGTAGCCTCTTGTGGCAGCCATTTTGTACTTATGCCTACCATGCTCTGCTAGGATTGCAAAGGTGCTCACAGGCTCAAAAAGGTTGGGGACCCCTACCCTAAACAATCTGGTATATTTGCTGCAGAACAGGAGATCAACTTTACATTGACTTAGGGTTGCCCACCCACCCCGGTCCAGGCGGGGCTTCCCCCACTTATGTGGGCTCCTCCGGCAAATACCCTGGAATGTAGCATGATGACATCACGTGGAAGTAAAGTCATCATGTTGCCAATGTCACATGGCGGTGCTCTAGGTTTTGGGTCAAACTCTGTGGTAAATTTGGGCTCAAACCATAGAGTTTTGCCCCAAAACTAACCCAAAACTAAAGCATCACCATGTGACGTTGGCAGTGTGATCACATCACTTCCGCACATGCGGCAGAAGGTCCCAGCAAGGCCAGAAGATCCCCCTGCCGGGAAGAAGGTGGGACCTAGCAACCCTACAGCGACCACGATCCCTTTCGCCCGGTGTCTGTCAACAAAGTCAGACAATCTGAACAACACAGCTGAACAATTAATAGTCATACAGAGTAGACTTGTCAGCTTGGACTGAGGCCGTGGCTCGGTGGTATCTGCTTGGCAGTCCTTGGAGCCTGCAGTTAAAAGGATCGGGTTGTAGGTGATGTGAAAGACCTCCGCCTGCGACCCCAGAAAGCTGCTGCCAGCCAGAATTAAGTTAAGATTGACCTGGATGAACCAGTGGTCTCAGGATGAAGCCGCTTCGTGTATTCATCTCAGTGGGCAACGGGGGATAGGAATATTCTGCCCATTGTCTGTCTGGAACAATAGCAGGGTCAACAGGCCCAAGATCTTCATTGGGGGAACATACATTGGGGGAACCTAGGATAGGTTCCGGTGGGTCGCCATGTTGGTCTGAAGCAACAGAACAAAGTTTGAGTCCAGCGGCATCTTAAAGACCAACAAAGTTAATTCTGGGTATAAGCTTTCATGTGCATGGGCACATTTATCTGAAGAAGTGTGCATGCGCACGAGAGCTTATACCCAGAATTAAACTTCTTTAGGAGACCCTGATCCAGTTGGGGCTATGGGAGCCGTGTACTGTTTTCTGAACTGTCCCCTGAAGCTAGCAATTTCCATGGTTTCCTGAAAGGAACGGTTTCTAGATTTTTGTCAGATGCCACTGTACTTTTGTCATAATCTGATCTCAGAAATGGAATGAAGTTGGAAGGCTTGCTGGGGACAGGGAGGGGTGTGAAAAAAGAAGCAAGCTGGAAACAATCTGTTTTCTTTCTGCCGCAGTCCAAATTTCTGGGCAGTGCTTCGAGTGAACAGGGAGGCAGAGTGTGGAAGGAAGCCAGAGGATTTGACCTCCTTCTCCGACTGCCATGGCAAATCTCTCAAAATCTTTCCTCCAAGCCTTTTGCATTTTGGAAGCCGCGCCTGTGATAACGCGGAAGCCCATTTTGTCAGGATGTTATTTATACTAATTAGAAAACACAGTTTCTCTAAGGTAATGGATGGTCTGCCATGTTTGTAAATTTTGCAAACTGGCGGAATTATCGTGTTGCAAGCCCTTGCCAGTGACGCCACAGGGTTGTGTGGGTTTTTTCTCCCGCCCCCCCCTTTTTGTTACAGTGGAAAATATCCTCTTCATGTTCGTTTTGGGTTTGGTGGCCCTGATTGGTGCATGCAGAGCCAGTGTCTAGTGGTTAGGGAGCTAGAAGAGGAACAAGGTTGAGGTCCTCACTTGCCATAATACTTACTGGGGAACCAGTGCACTGGCGCGCTAACGGCATTTCTGGTAAAAAAATTGGGAAGTGATATCGTAAGACATGCTAGAATTGATAAGAACTCTATGGTTGTAAATGCTAGAGTGGCCATGGTGTCTCTTCTGGTTTTTACTGCAAGTGATGTCATTCCTCCCTCTCCGATTTCCTCCTGGGAAATCCCTGGAGATTTGAGGGTGGAGCCTGGAATGGTGGGGTTTGGGGGGAGACCTTGCCAGGGTATAATGCTATAGAGTCCACCCTCCCAAGCAGCCATTTTCTCCGGTGGAATTGGTCTCTGTAGTCTGGAGATATCTCCAGCCCAGGCCCTCATCACATGACTGCATTTCCCAGAGATCCTTGGAGAAGAAGAAGGCCTACCTTATTTTAAGTCTTTTCTGATTGGCTGCAGGACTTTGGCAAAAATCTAGCAAATATAGAGTTACCAGATGTCCTCTTTTTTGAGGACATGGCCTCTTTTTTGGGGTGTGTGTGTTTGTCCTCTTTTGGACTCTTCTTTTTAAAAAAGCCCGGATGAAAACGTCCTCTTTTGGGGTTGGAAGGTTAGGGATATTCCTACTTAGTAGCAATTGTCACTACTTCAGTAGTTGGGGTATTTAAAATGAGGTTTGTCATAGTGATCACTTGTCTGAAGCCGTAACCCTAAGCAAAGAAAGAGGGAAATGACATCTGTTGGTTTTAGTTCCGTGGGTCTAAGGGGTGAGCATTACCACGATCAGGGCTATTTTTGGGCGGGAATGCACAGGAACGGAGTTCCGGCTGGCCCCCGAATTGGCCACACCCAGCAGGAACTCATTAGCATAACAGGCCACACCCAACAGCAGGAAAACATTAGGACTGGCTACATTAGGGGTGTGTGGCCTAACATGCAAAGGAGTTCCTGCTACAAAAAAGCCCTGGGTTTTGACAACAAACAAGGTAAACAGAATAAGAAGAAAAAGGTGAGTGTGTCTGGATGACCACACTTCTGCGAACATGGTGTGTGTGTGTGGCCTAATATGCTAATGAGCTGTGCTGTCAGGGGTGTGTCCTAATAAGCAAATGAATTTCTGCTGTTGGGTGTGGCCTATTATGCTAATGAGTTCCTGCTGGGCTTTTTCTACAAAAGAAGCCCTGCATAAAGCTACAGCCACTGTCTTTTATTATCAAGATGCAGGTCTGTTAATGTAGTTGGTGAATCCTGCATAACCGTGTTGGGTAAAAACTCCTCCCCCCCCCTTTGGCCTAAGCGAGGAAAACGCTGTCGAGTGCGTGTCACTGACAGTAGACCTTTGTGCAGTTAATTAGCAAACAAGTATCTTATTTTTAAAGAGTTTGCCAAATGATCAGTCACCGATTTTAGAGAGTTGGGTCAGCTGCAAATTCATCATTCTGATTGAATAAAAATGGAGTTTGCAGCCTGAAAAGTGCAAAGATACTCCCCGCCACCACCC
The DNA here is from genome assembly GCF_001447785.1 of Gekko japonicus. Classification (NCBI taxonomy): domain Eukaryota; kingdom Metazoa; phylum Chordata; class Lepidosauria; order Squamata; family Gekkonidae; genus Gekko; species Gekko japonicus. The sequence continues at coordinate 112,038 of NW_015167573.1, read as the reverse complement.
GGGATGAGGAGGAAAGGGGACAGATGGGCTATGTTTGCAATTACCCAGTTACGCATTACTCATAGAAGGGATCAGGGAAGATCTTTCCCGGGGGCAGAGAGTGAGGCATCCTACAGGGGTCTTTACCTTCCTTGACGGTATGTGAGTGGGTTTGCTGTTTATTATTTAAATTTGTGTGTGTGTTTTTAAATTTCTCCATTCCTTAAAGTAACAGCAGACATGGTTCTCCCTTCATACATTTAATCCTCATAGCAACCCTGTGAGGCAGGCTAAGCTGCAGGGCTGCCAGCCTCCAGGTGAGGGCTGGAGATCACCTGGAATTACGATTGATCTCCCGACCACAGAGATCAGTTCCCCTGGAGAAAATGGACGCCTTGGAGGGTGGACTCTATGGCATTATGCCCCACTGAGGTCCCTCCTCTTCCGTTTACCCCAAATATCCAGGAATTTCCCAACCCAAAGTTGGCAGCCGTGTTAAGCTGAGAGAGAAAGACTGGCCCAAGGTCACCCAGCCAGTTTCCATGGCAGAGGAAGGATTCAAACCTGGGTCTCCCCAATCAGAGGTCATTTCCTGCAGGAGCGCACAGGAGCGGAGCTCCGGCAGTAAAGAGCCCAGGGGGCGGGCACATGCAACAAGCCCCACCCCCTGCTCCCAGCAGCCCTCAGTCAGAGCAAGCAGCAGCCAGGTAAGTTGCAGAGCCCCCCGCCCCCCCCCCGGTCCAAAACAGTCCAGTGGCACCTTTAAGACCAAGTTTTATTCAGGTACAAGCTCTCCCTCCTCTGCGAGGACAGATCTGCACGTCCCATCCCCCAAATAGCTAGCAATCCAAAATAGTCCAGTGGAGCCTGAGCGGTAGGTGTTGCCTTCTGACACACTTCCAGTGATGTCAGGGGGGGTGGCATATGCAAATACGTTATGCTAATGAGATGCTAATCTGCACCTCTTTTTCTACAAAATGACCCCTGTCCAAGTCTTTGACCAGCACTGTAACCCCGACACCTCACTGGCTCTGTTGCATAATCACGTGTGATGTTCTTAGTTTGTGTTTGAAAAAAACACGGCCATCCGGTCCGTAACTGTCTCAACAGTCTGTTTTATGGGATCACCTGTAAAAGAATATCTGGGTATAAAGGGTTCCCACTGTTCCAGTTGATAATCCACGAGTATTGTTCACAGAGTCGACAGTTTATAGTATTATCGAGCCAGTAAAGCAAGGAGGGCGCCATTCAAGGGCAGATGTCCCCTCATACATTTCAGTCTCCTTGCAGTTATTCCTCGGGACTTATCTAGATATTACGAATTATAAAACCGCAGCGTCAGAAAGTCTTTACAGCTCATTTGTAGCTCAGTCTTAAATGCATACCCAGGGGTATTTGGGGGCAGGAACGCACAGGAATGGAGGTCCGGCTGGCTTCAGAGTTGCCCATGCCCACTACAGCCAAAACCTCTGCGTGCATGGCTACAGAGGGAAGGCCTGGAGACCAACCCCCCCCCCCGCAACTCTGCGGCAGGGGCCTTCAGAAGGATCGGGGAGTCATTCAAATGCCTCCCCGTGCCTTCCCCGGCCTTTCCAAGGGCCAGCTTGCCCCGGCTCCCCCCCAGCCGGGGGCACCCGGGCAAGCCAAGGGAAGGCATGGAGTGTGGCCTAATATGCCAATGAGTTTATGCTGTTGGGTGTTGCCTGTTATGCTAATGAGTTCCTGCTGGGGGGGCGGGGCTTCGGGCACGACCGCAACGGAGGCCCTGTGAACGATCTCCCGGACTCCCTGGCCTTTCTCCCGGCCGAAACGCCCAAAAACGAGCGATTTCCCTCGCAAAAAAACAGCGATCTTTCGCCTAGAGACATCCTGCATCAAGCGGTGGCACTTAAAAACGTGTAAGTAGCCTTAAAAGATATAAAACAAACGATCGAAAAACCGGGCCTGCGGACCCAAAATGGCGACCGGAACGCAGAGTGGCGCGCAAAATAGCGACCCGCTCACCAAGCAAGACTTAATTGACAGTTTCCAGCAAATAAAATGAGTTCCTGCTGGGCTTTTTCTACAAAAAAAGCCCTGTGCATACCCATGCTAAAGCTTGAAGCTAAGGCTGCCAAGTCTGGGTTGGGGAATTCCTAGAGATTTTGGGGGTAGAGCCTGGGGAGGGTGACATTGGGGGAGGGGAGGGACCTCAGTGGGGTAAAATGCCAAAAAACCCACTCCCCAAGGCAGCCATTTTCTCCAAAGGAACTGATCTTTGTAGTCTAGACATATGTTGTAATTCCAGGAAGTCTTCAGGCCCCATCTGGAGGCTGATAACCCTGTTTGAAGCCTTATTGTAAAGCTCCCCACTCACCATGGTTGCCAGCCTCCAGGTGGGGCCTGGAGATCTCCCACTTTTACAACTGATCTCCAGCTGACAGAGATCAGCTCCCCTGGAGAAAATGGCTGCCTTGGGGAGTGGGTTTTTTGGCATTTTACCCCACTGAGGTCCCTCCCCTCCCCAAACCCCGCCCTCTCCCAGATCCACCCCCAAAGTCTCCAGATATTTTTCAACCCAGACCTGGCAACCCTACCACTTACCCATAGACATACCACTGATGAAATCCAAAATGGTTCCTTGGGAAACATTGGCACTCATTGCTGTATTCTAAGCCCTTGCTAACATCGTCTTGGACTATTGAGTGACCTGAAGTCAAGTACTCTTAATCATTGCTTTGTATCCTTGAAAGAAACCCAGCTGCTTGGCTTAAGAGTAGGGAGCAGTTGCATTGTAGTGAGAGAAAGGCTTTCGGTATGTGCCTACGTGAACTTTTATGATATATGAACAAATTCACTGCAGTGTTTAGTTTGAAATCCACACAGCCAATGTCACAGTCTTCAGATGTGAACTGAAGAGGTCATTGATGGGCACGTCCAGAAGCTTCTTCTCTGCTTCTCTGGGTGAGCAACCAGCTCGTACGCATCCTGTGATCCTTCATGTCACCAAAATAGAACTATGGATTTCAGGTTTTATTTATTCGTGTCTTTCAACCAAACACACACACACACACACACACACACACACACCAGTTTAGTTCTTTGAGGGAGGTATTAGTGTAAAAGAATGAGTGCCTTGGTGATGGAAGATTTGAACCACAATATGGGTTGAACCACAATATGGGTTGAACCACAATATGGGTTGAACCACAGTATGCGTTGAACCACAGTATGGGTTGAACCACAGTATGGGTTGAACCACAATATGGGTTGAATCACAATATGGGTGTGTACTGTTGTTTCTGCATTTTGTGTGTGTGTGTGTTTCTGGGTAGCTGAACAAGACTGAGAACAGACTTGGTACTTTAGATGAATTTTTAAAAACACTGACTATAGATGAGGTTGCCAGTTCAAGGTTGGGAAGTTCCTGGAGATGGGGGTAGATTCCAGTGAGGAACTTAAACAGGGTATAATGCCACAATGTCTGCTCTTCAGAGCAGCCATTTTCTCCAAGGGAACTGATCTGTGTAGTCTGGAAATCAGTTGTAATTCCAGGAGAACTCCAGGCTGCATCTGGAGACTGGCAGCTTTAAAGAAAGAAGGACTTTACTTTTGGATTCTAAAATGGAGCCATCCGAGTGGACAGGTGGAAGGAGGCCAACAAATTCAGTTGCGATTTTTATGTGTCAAGAGATCCCCTGGTGGGAGCTGGAATCAAAAACCCAAGGGGCATAAATGAACACGCCGCTTTAGTCTCCAAACAACCTTTAAAAAGACATCTATGTTCCTGCTGCCATCTGTAGTGGGAGGCACCATGTTAATTTCACATTGACATTCCAGACGCTAGTGATCATTTATTCTGATGCCGTGGCTATGGGTTAAGGCCACGACAAGCAGGAGGCGTCCGAGTGGATGTTGTCGGAGCTGCGTTTAACAGACTTAACGATTGTAATGTTCTGCCTGGAGGACAGCAGAGATTTCCCCGTGTTCCCGCGGCACAACAATTGGGGGATTACTACGTAACAAGACCGCAGGATTGGGGGAGGACTGAAAGGATTAATAGAGGATGACAAAATTGTACCTCAGGGGGAATTGTCTGTCGCGGTAGCTCTATGGTAATGTGGGAGACCAGGGAAATTGGCAATTGCTGCCGATCTTTATACATGCACGTCTTCGAATAAAGTGTGTCAGAGCCAAGTGGGTTGTGGTTGCCGAGCTGGGGCTGTCACAGCTGTGTATGCCATCGGATGCACAAAGCACTTAACACTGTCATTTTAAGCAGTTCTGACAAGCCAGAACAGTTGCTATCCTCAGACCAGGGGCAACATGCTAAATAAAGTCTTATGCTCAGCCCAGTCCTCTTGTACCCAGTTCATTGGCCCTTCAAGCCACCTGGTTGGCCACTCAGTGAACCAAGGTGCTGGACTAGAAGGATCACTGGTAGGGTTGCCACCTACAGGTTGGGAAATTCCTGGAGATTTGGGAGGTGGAGCCTGAGGAGGGTGGGGTTTGGAGAGAGGAGGGACTTCAGTGGGGTATAGTGCTGTGGAGTCCACCTTCCAAATCGGCCATTTTCTCGAAGTAAACTGATCTCTGTCGCCTGGAGATCAGTTGTAATCCCAGGAAATCTCCAGACACCACCAGGGGGTTGGAAGACCCAGGGGCCATTCTGTAGAAAAAGAGGTGCAGGAGCTCATTAGCATAACTCGTTAGCATAACTTAATTGCATATGCCACACCCCCTGACATCAGCGGAAGTGTGTCAGAAGGCAACCCCCACCGCTCAGGCCCCAGTACATTGCTAGCTATTTGGGGGGGGGGGTGGAATGTGCAGATCTGTCCTCATAGAGGAGGGAGAGCTTGTACCTGAATAAAGCTTGGTCTTAAAGGTGGCACTGGACTGTTTTGGACTGGGGGGCTGGGGGAGGGGCTCTGCAACTTACCTGGCTGCTTCTTGCTCTGATTGAGGGCTGCTGGGAGCAGGGGGTGTGGCTTGTTGCATGTGCCCATCCCCTGGGCTTTTTATTGCCGGAGCGCCGCTCCTGTGCGCTCCTGTAGGAAATGACCCCTGGGAAGCCCTAACCACTGGTCTGATCCAGCAGGGCTCTTCTTGCGTTCTTATTTACCAGTTGTAAACGTTCTGGCCGGTCCTGTCACAACCGAGCAGAGCTGTGAATAGATGGGGGAAAGCTTTGAACACAGGAGTAGCCAAACTGGACCAGACCGACGGTCAATGCAGCCCAACATCCTCTTTCCAGAAGGATGCTGCAAGGAAGCGTGGTGGTGATGCCTCTGGTGACCTTTTGAGGCATCTGCTTCCATGTGGTGGAGTTTGGACAAGATGGGTCTTTGTTTTGGGGAAAGATAGTGGGAGTCAGGAAACACATTGATGGGCACTGTGACGTCCACAGGTTCAGTGCTGGAGATTACCATTTGAGCTACTACACCACAGCGGCTCAAATAAAATTTGCCTCAGATGGAGAGTGTTAGAACCCTTGACCATGTTTCTGCTCACACATTAGGTCTTCATGGGAAACCTGCAAGATGCTAAATTAAGCCTGTAGGTTACCATTGCTTATCCCATTCCTAACTTGACTTTAGCACAACCAAGCAAACATAAATACATAAAATAAACATAGGGAGAGGGTGAAAAGCTGGAAAGAAAAGTCACAAACTTATTTATCACCCTGTCTGTAGCTGTTGTCTTTAGGGCTCTTTCATGTAGCACTTTTTTGTGTTGTGTTGTGTTGTGTTGACTGAAGGTCATATTATTGTTTAGGCTTTTTGGTTGTAGGGTAACAAGCAATTTATTAATTCCATTAGCCATCCCCTCCACAGGCTGAGATGTAATTATCAAGCATTTCTACCCTACACTTAAACTGTCACGGTTACTCTTACCTTGCTTAGAAATGAAGTGGAAAGGGGAAGAGGTCTCACGGTAGATCCTGTTTTGAAAGGAGAAACACGGCATTATCCTAAGAGACATGATTCAAGCTGGTTACAATTTTGTTGCTCAACAAAAGTTGTAGAAGCCCGAAATGTAGCGAGGGTTGGGTGGAACCTGATCGCTCCACTCCGTAATTTAATTCTTTTTAAAAATGCCTTTTTCCCCGTGTAATGATACAGAATCCAAAGCAAATCCAAAGCAACAGAAATGCCGAATGGATAATAGGCATAATTACCAGTAAATGTGGTAATTGTGGACATTTACACGCAAGCAAGTGTGACAAGGTAACAGGGAATTTTGCATGCTGCCTTGATCGCCAAGTTCAGGATACATATTCTCCATTCGGGGATTGTTGCCCAAAGACTCTCCAGACTTTTTGCAGAGGTGATTACCCGTATTGACTGGGAAATGTGTGAAACCCCCTGTTCAATGCAGTCAATTTGTGCACATTCTCCATGCCTTCATGCAAACGGGCACGCATGCCAGTGTTTATTCACCTTACAGATTTTCTGAATGAAAACTCAGCCAACCACACTTGTCCTCTCTACTCAGCAAGGGAGAATGTTTGCACACCGGAGGGGATTCTTTTGCATTTCTGCGACAGCTCTTCTGTTTACATTTACATCTAGGCCTGCCATTTGCCCTCCTTTGTCAGGTTAACCTCAACCTCAGTCCAAATCCCCCTCTGTCAAGAAACAGGAGCATGAGAAAAAATAATTTGGAATTTCATTTATCTCTCTGCATTCTACCATAGAGATCAGTGGCAATTCCTAGAGTGTCACCAGGAAGTGATGTCACATCCTCCCCAGGTACTGCTCCCCAAAATCTCTCCGCATTTGCCAAGGCAGTGTTGCCAACCCTATTTACATCTTATAAGGTCCTTCCTGTGCTTTAGAATGTCCCTTTATCATTGTCATTGTAGTCTCAGACTATGATGTTTAAGGACTGTTGACCAAAGAAATGGGAGCTACAGAAGAGGTTGCTGGTGTCTTGGCCAGACCCACGCTTTTCTATGGGCCTTACACAGGAGCACTACCCAGTAAACCTGCAGAGCCATACTGAAACTGATTACAGGGGTCCCTCGCACTGTCGAAGCTACGGGTACTTCTGTCTTTTGAGAACAAGTAGTGGGTGCCAAAATAAAATGGCTGCCAAGATGGAAGGGTTGCAGCCATTGGGGGTCTGGGGCCCATTGCAAAAATTATGGGGAGGGCAGCTGTCATCATATATTGGAAGCAGCTGTGTCTGAATGGGTGGTCTCTGCAGCCACAAAGTTGATCCCCACCCCGGACTCTTCTGAAGCAGCTTCTGGTCCAGTGAGGTACGGAAAAGCCAGGACTGATTATTTGCTGTGGGGAAGAAGGAAATGGCCACCAAAAAATACAATGACAGGTCCCATGGTGCCCTTGGGGCATCTTGTTACATAAAATGTGTGATACAAATCATAACCATTAGCTCCTCTGTAACTGTAGTGGCAGGTTCCTGTGGAATTAAATACTGCTTAGTATTAGGAAGTTATTTTAAAAGCTTTCTACACCAGAAGCCCTGTTGCTTTGATCCAGCAACTAGATCAAACACCTGGAATACATCTCTTTAGAAAGAAGTATCTTGTCCTAAGTGTATTATGGATTGAGACACTGGTGGGATATCTGAACCTTAAAGAACTCGATTGAAATATCAGTATTTTGCTTTGACGTTGTGGAATTCTGAGCTGCCTCTCCTTTTCTAATTTGTTTTGGGAGTTTCCAGGTTGTAAGGTGTGAATGAATTAATCTCCCTGGGGGTTGTTCAAATGGATGTCACAACATTCCATTCATTGCCTTTGGGGCTTGGTTACTTAGGCTCTTTTCCTAGCACACTTCCAAGTGTCTAGGACTGCCAACACTTCCAAGTGTCTAGGCTTGCAGTCCTCAGTAGGGTTCGGGGACAGAGACTGCTGAGACTAGGGTTGCCAAGTCCCCCGGGGGGCGGGAAAACCCCCGCCCCAGAGGCCCGTTCCCTGCCGCCGACATGTACATCGCCCGGAAGTGACGCGGGCACGCTGGGAGTGGGGCCACGGTCATCCGAGGGAAAACTCTATGGTTTTCCCTCGGATGGTCGTGGCCCTGCCCCCAGCGTGCCCGGCATGCCCGTGTCACTTCCGAGTGACGTGGATGCGGTTTGTGTACGCTTTGCGCGCGCGCACTCCAGCCGCCAGCCGGGAGTCCCCCGCTGCGGCTGAATTCACACTTCGCAACCCTAGCTGAGACGTCACTTCCTGTTTTGAAATGGGAAGTGATGCTGGGGTGCGCTACATATTTCAAACATCTCTGTGGTTTTAACCATAGAGATTTTGGGATTTCTGTAGCATCATGATGTCACTTCCTGTTCCAAAAAAGGAAATTATGTCCAGGTATTGATTGATATCATTCCTTCCCCCAGTCCCCCCCCCAATCCACTCCATTGAGCAAGGATAGGGAACAGGGAGCATTGCTGGGAGATCCGCCACCTGAACTGGGTAAGTTGCAATTCTACTAGTGTCCTAGGAGCTGTGGGAAATAATTGAAACTGTTCTCAAATGGTTCTTGTTTCATATAGCAGTCTAAGAGCAGACAGAGTGGCTTCTTCACTCGTGGTATGAAACTGAATGCATCTTCTTCTGTGTAGCCCTTTTTAGACATTACAGTCACACATACCAGGAGCCCACCAACCACATGTAATTTGAGTACACACTACTGTTATCCAATATCTGCAGTCGCCATGTTGAGTGACCAGGAACAAAATACTTATTTACCATGCACACATAACCTCTTTGTGAATGTGAACCCTGAAAAATCTTCAGTTCATGCATACTGGAGTTATATGAGCATGGTAAACATAGTGACCACATGTACAGGAAGGATCACAGGTAGTGTGTGTTCCCATTACATGTGGTTGGTGGGCTCCCAGTCTGTGTGAGTGTATCATCTACATACATAGCAACAAGTCAAGTGTTGGATTGGGGGATGGCTTTCCTGTTTGGGAGGGTTGTCAGCTCTCTGTCTTGTCTCTTCTGCCATGTATCAGGCAAATTGTTTGTCACCTCTTTGTTCAGTTTTTAAAGAGTCCTATATCTGTAGGACGATTCTTCCTTAATCATGAACATTTTAAAAGCAGCTGCAGGAACCAAGCAAGGAGTTTTTTTGTATTAGTGATGTTACTGGTGCTACCCAATAGGCCCATACCATAGTCTGGCTTTCCTCAGTTCAGGTTTAACAAAGCCCAAACCCTGCATAAACAGGTGTAAAGAGAGCTCAATCCAGACTGAAGCAACGAATGTGGATTTTGAGCACAGACCGCATTAACAAGCTTCCCAAATCCCTCTCAGAATAGTCTATCTGTCTTCCCCCTCTCTCAAGACAGTCAATTAGTTTCTTCACGCTACTGTTTTTTGTGACTCGTTTTTCCTGGCGCTAGGATTTTTTATTTTTTTTTTTTTGGCCACACTGCTGGAGATAGACACACTCTATGCAAGCCTTAAAAAGCAGCAAAGAATGGGGAAAAGTCCATCTTGTCTACAAAAATAGAACATCTCCAGCTCTGTCTGATAGAACGTCGACACAGGATGGCTCCTGAGTAATAGGTCTTGTCTGGTGCTGTGTTAGTCATCCCACACCCTGAGGCGAAAGAATACCGTAGAATAGTGGAGAAAGACACTGACAATGGCTCCTGAAACAGCTGTGTTCACACATCAGCTAAGATTGAGAGACAGGCCTTGTTACTCCGAATAAAGTCACCATTGCAAATGAGTGAGGGAACTCGGAGTCTGCACTGATCATCCAATTGGGGGTGGGTGGGGGACAGCATTAGAACACGGGAGGCGAATTCATTTTTTTTGAATATCACCTGACATACGTTTTCAGTATGTAGACATTGAATGGATAAAGCTGAGGGCGGAAGCTTTGTTCACTGTTGTTCTGTGTTTGTGTGTTCAGGGAGTGACCTTCCTTCCTTCCTTCCTTCCTTCCTTCCTTCCTTCCTTCCTTTCTTTCTTTCTTTCTAAAAAAGATTTTACAAGAGACCCTCAAGGCTAACTTTCAATTCGTTAATTTTTTTTTTTGTCAACATTTTTTTTTTGTTAATTCTCTCCAGATAGTAAGCAAAAAAGCAGTTTTTAAACTATAGGTATGTTGTCGTTATTTATTTATTTTTTATTATCGTTATGCCACCCTTTCGCCAAATCAGGGTTCCCCCGATGCGGTGGACGTAAAAAAACCCAGCAAAACATGAACACATTTGAACAATTAAAAACAACATTTAAAAAATGGTAAAAGAATTCGATCAAAAAACACATCAACAAACGAGGCCAGAACCAGGGAGGAGGGCCAGAGTTGTGCTCGATCGGTGTCTTTCGGTTGCTTTGCAAACATGGGGGACAGGCAAGCACTGTTTGCAAGCACAACGGCTTGGATCCTGAGGTAAATCTCCACTGCCATAATGGATTTCTGCCATTTTCTCCTCCCACCTCCCACTGCAGGCCTGAACAAGCCGGGGGGGGGGGGGAAGACTAGAGACCCCTGAGAAACTTTTTGGGCAGGAACGCACAGGAACGGAGTTCCGGCTGGCTCCTGAGTTGGCCACGCCCAGTAGGAATTCATTAGCATAATAGGCCACACCCGACAGCAGAAACTCATTAGGATTGGCTACATTAGGGGTGTGTGGCCTAACATGCAAAGGAGTTCCTGCTACAAAAAAAGCCCTGGGTTTTGACAACAAACAAGGTCAACAGAATAAGAAGCAAAAGGTGGGTGTGGCTGGATGACCACACTTCTGGTAACATGGGGGTGCAGCCTAATGTGCTAATGAGCTGTGCTGTCAGGGGTGTGGCCTAATATGCTAATGAGTTTCTGCTGTTGGGTGTGGCCTATTATGCTAATGAGTTCCTGCTGGGCTTTTTCTACAAAAAGAGCCCTGCTGAGAACAACATGAGAGTCGAGATGGATTGGGAGAGGGGAGCAGTCGAAAATTACTTCCTCTCCCATTGGTGGAAACGTTTCATGGGAGCCAAGCCATCCTTTGCTGCTTTTCTGTTCTGGGCTATGCGTGATGTGGAAGGAACCGCAGCGTGGTTGTTTTTTCTCCTTTGTTGCACAACAGGCACAGACGGTTCCATAGTTGGTCAGAGCAACACATAGGGTTGCCAAGCCTCCAGGTGGCACCTGGAGATCTCCTGCTATTACAGTTGATCTCCAGATGACCAGGACCGGTTCCCCTGGAGAGAATGGCTGATTTGGAGTGTGGGGACTCTGTGGCATTATACCATAGAGGTCCCTCTCCAAACCCCACTCTCCCCAGGCTCCACCCCCAAAATCTCCAGGTATCCAGAGCTGGCAGCCCTGAGACGGATGGTGTTTTCCCATCCCACAGATTTCCCCCTCAAGGGGCAGATAGGAGCTAGGTTGAAAGAATGACAGCAAGGGACAGAGCGAAACTTCCAGTAACACCACTGGACAGCCTTGCTCTCATTTTAAAACAAGAACAGCAATAATAGTTCATCACCTTCCTCTTTTTCATCTTCTTATTTCCTGCATCACATTTCCTTTGGCCCTAATAAAGCTAGTATAGGCACCAGATGGAGAGCTTGGAGAACTATTGGGGCACATTTTAAACAAGGAACGGGGAAGAGGTCATGATTTGAACATGTGTCTTCAGGTCACTAAGCAGAACATCTTGAGAGGAAAAGGGAATACACACGAAAACACGGTAGCTCTGCTCTCTCCACACACGCAGACATCTGCATTCAGCACCATAAGGATGGTAACTTTGATAGAGTGAGGGCCCCAGATGGGAATAAAGATTCCTGAGTGAATGCAGAAGTGCATTTGGCCAGTTCAGTGAGGCCGAAATGAACATTGCCATCAGGAGATTCATCTGCATCCCTGTTGGCTGTGTTGACAAGTTGATGTTTTCTGGGTACAGGTATCTGTTGCTGGATTGGGGAAAAGTGGAGGGGAACAGACAACATGCAAGAGCCTGATTGGGTGATGAGGCAAGAGACTTCTTGCTTGCTTACCCAATCAGGACTCTTATAACCCTTAGGCTGGGAGAGGAACTCATCGGCGACTGGGTAAGATTCACACGATTTTCATTTAGAAGACTATGGTGCTGTAAAAGTACAGTGTTAGCCACTTGACGTGAACATTTCCAATGCAATTACTATTCAGTGGTTATTATTCCTAAATAGTTACTAGGCACAGTAATATAATATTGTTCCGTTATGTATGTACGACATGGACACTGTGGATTTATAATATGATCTCAACAGTTGCATCAATAATAGTGATCTGTAAAGGGGAATATGTACCCCTTCTATGTACCAGTAAACAATATTTTTACTCAAGCTTTGTGCGTATTCATCAAACTGGTTAACAAATACACTTCCTCGACATACTCTTGTACAAGAAGCAGCTGCAAAATTCAGATAGTCTATTTTAGGGTTTCGGTCCTGTTGCTATGTATTTATCATATAAGTAGTTTAGATAAGAAGATTCTATGCATTTATCCGAGATACTTTGTCTATTCTATATCAGCCACTCTGTTAACTGGAAATTCACTGAGTACATGTACAGCTAAGTAATGCTTCAGTTCGATCAGTGGTGGATGGTGAAAACCAGGCTTGCAAATACCCAGTTGCCTCGTCCCAATTTAAATAATAATAATAATAAAATAATTGCTTCTAGTTGATCAGGCAGAAAAGCTTTATAAAAGTTGTCCCCCACCCTTTAATCCCAGAAGTGTTTAAAACAACTGTATGAGGACAGGAATGATAGCCCCCCCCCCCCCCCCCAACCCGCAGTTCCTTTCTGGCTGTGGACTAGTAACTTTTCTGGACTTATTTGCAAGCCTGGTAAAAAACAACAACAACCCTGACTTTTATCAAATGGAATTTTTTTGTACACTATAATTTCAGTTTTAATTGCAAAACAAACTATGAAAGTATTTAAATGGCTGTATTTACAAACTGTATTACATTCCATTTTTATCATAATTCTGTTAGCGTTCAATTGTAAAACAGTATGCCTTTCATTCCTGTCAAGTCAAAAATCCCTACTATTTATTTACAATATATAATATATACCTAATGTAACTGCAAGATTATTGCACTTGTATTAATTGTGTATATATTTATATGATGTGACTTCAAAAGTCTGTACTGAAACTTAACTATGCTTAAATTACTACTATGTGAACTTCTTTCAGCTTTATTTTTTAACTGAGGATTTTGAGAAAATGATGGTTTGCTAAATGTACTTTGGGGGGGGGAAGAAATTCACAATAAAGATTCAGAAGTTGTTTTTTACGGTGTTGAGGCTTTGTCTTGAATTTTTGTGGGGAAACTGAAACAAAGCGGAGAGTTCTAGCTGTGCCTCTCCTCCACTGGATACATAAATAACCTTGATGTCAAAATGATATAGATCTGGTGTGTCGTATAATGAATGAATGTTCAGTCAAGTGCTGTCTCAGTTTAAATCTGAAAACCTGCCAGGCTGAACTTGACAAATCCTGACTCCTGTGGCACTTTTTACTAGAGAAGGCAAAGGTTTGTGACCTAAAATTCCTTGAAGTTCAGAGGTCATCATGATCCACAGAAAAAGGAAAAAGAGAGAGAGAGAGCACTCATGTGCTCTTAGATCCGTATAATTCAGTTGTTTTTAATAGTCCACCATGTGTACAGTCCAGGGACATCCACACACATCAAGATGGGCCGACCTATTTACTTGATTCCCCATCATTCGTTTACTCAACAGTTCGGAAGGGCTGGTTCATACATTCTAAAAACCTTCCATGTGAAGCAGCCCTGAAGGTGCAGCCGCTCGGAAGAAGGAACATCTGAGATGGTTCAAACATTTTGACCTGCACCATGTCCCAGTGCAATTCATGCAAGCATGTTGACCAAAAAAAGGAATTTAAAAAATCCAAACATGTCACTACGCTCATGCAAGTTGCAGGTGTGACACGGGACCTATCGATGTGGTTGCTTCATCTCATACACGTCTTCCTCCACATAGGAGCTGGGAGGATTTTAAAGCTGTGTGGCTTATGCTGTGGAAGAAAGTTTCGGATCCATATATCCATGTGCAGTCTATTTTATACAAACCAAGGGTTGTGAGTGTCTGATCCTGTAGGACAGGGATCCCTAAACTTTTCAAGCTCACGGGCACCTTCTGACACAGGGTGGTGGGAGCCACCACAAAATGGCTGCTGCAGGGGGCGGGGCCAACCACAAAATGTCAGGGAGTGAGGTTAGGCATAACTCTAATAGTAACTCTTCAACATTTCAGGTAGAAGCTCTGTTTAACAGGATGCCTTTTGAGATGGAAGAAAATGTTGTGTCAGAATATCTTCTTGTGTACACACAGCTTACCTTCAGTCACGCAGTGAAGATCCCTGGGCTGTGGTTGGCGGCTGCTGCCATAGAGATGTTTTTAAAGATCTGCACAGACAATCAGATCTCCAGTAGCCAGTCAGAAGCCCTTCTGGGCGAAAATCCTGTCTGGCCCCACTTACGTTCTAAAACACTTGGTGGGTGCCAGGAAAAGTCTTGGTGTGCACCTTGGCCCCCATGGGCACTATGTTGGAGACCCCCGATGCAGCATGAGGCTTTGATTGTGTAGTCCTGTTGCAAGAAAGCGTGAAAAGATCTACACATACATGAATGTGCAAGGCCTTGGGTCCTATTAAGCCTCATCCTACAACCTTCTGGATGAACTAGTCCTCATCTCAATGTAAATGAATACTGTTTTTACATTGGCAACAACCACAACAACAACAAAAAGGATGACCTTGGATGACCTTGGGCAAATTACTCTCAGCTTAAACCACCTCACAGGGCTGCCGTGGTAGGGTTGCCAACCCCCAGGTGGTGGCTGGAGATCACCCACTACTATGACTGATCTCCAGGCGACAGATCAGTTCACCTGGAGAAAACGGAAGGTGGACTCTATGGTATTGCGCCCCATTTAAGTCCCTCCCCTTCTCAAACCCCACCCTCCTCAGGCTCCACCCCCCAAAATCTCCCAATCCAGAGCAGGCAACCCTATTGTGAGAGTAAAAGCAAACTATCATATAAGGTGTCTTGAGTTCTATGAGGAAGGGTGTTGTTTTTTTTAAATAATTTTAAAGTCAGATTGATAGTTCTGTATTCGTAGGACGGGGCTCTGCTTACTATTCGGCCGTGAATATTCTGGGCAAACGTTGTGACAGGGCAATATAGTTCTCCGTTGTTTTAAGCTTTGCAGGTGCCCTTTGCAGTTTTTCCTTGTTTCCCACTAATCTCCCTTCCATCCCAGCCAATCAGGCACATGTGTTGAATGTGACAGTTTAAGTGAAGGCAAATATGGCTGAGTTAGATAGATAGTAAGGGCCCTGTTTCCCGGATTGGTCACTTGGGCAATCTCAGCCAATCATTGTCTCTCTTAAAATGGCTGAAGTGCTTGCAAATGGAAGACAAAAGTGGAGGGACTGCTCGATAGACCACACTAGGGATTAACCTCTTCAGACCAAACTAGATGTGCGGGGGATGGGGGATGGGGAGTGGTCATTAAAAATGGGGAATGGTAGTTAAAAAAAAATAAAGGAGAGCCTGTTCGTGCTTGGAACATCATTGCAGGCAGAGGAAGGACTCCTGACTCCCCCCAAGCCACCTTCCCATGCCAGAATTTCCCCAATTTTGCCGCTCCAAGTGCACAGAATACTCCCTGTGGTGGCGTTCTGAGGCCAAATGGACTTTATTTTTTAACAGCCACTCCCTGCAGCTGCTACATGGTTGCGGGGAAGCCGAGCCGAGTCTGAGGAACCCGGATCCAACCCCTTAAAAACCCGCATGTCTAGTTTGGCCCTGAGTGGCACACTGACACTGCTCTCCTAAGCCTATGACCTTCTAAGCCCATTGACTTCAATGAGCATCGAAGAGTGCAACTCTACTTGGGATGGCACCATTAATGTGGTAATCTGCACCAAGATGGGCAGTCTGGTCTTCCTCTCTTCTCTCAGCAAAGCATGGATGGGAAGAAACGAATAATATTTTTATCCCCAATCCACTTCCCCAGACAATCTCTGGAAAGAGGAGGCCTTTTTGTGAGGTCAAAAGGATTCACAATAAAGGCTGACTGGTGAGTGTTCTTAGCGTATTCACATGTACAAGTCATGGGGTGAACATTCTTGTGTGAACAGGAGTTTTAGTCCCATTAAAGTGCTTAATGGTATAAGAAAATCCAGTTGAATATAGTCAGAGCTGGCCATTCCCAGTCTGTCTGGATTTCACTCAGTGTCTGTAAGCATCCTAGATGTAGGACACAGAAATAGCACACTACGACTGCAGTCCTAAGTGCATTGACTAGGGAGTAAGTCTCTTCCGTGCACCTTGGTGTTTAGTCATGCCGGCAACATGACCACGGAAATGTCTTCGGACAGCGCTGGCTCTTCGGCTTTGAAACGGAGTTGAGCACCGCAACCCTAGAGTCAGATTCGACTGGCTTTTGAGCAAGGGAACCTTTACCTTTACCTTTAAGTCTTATTGAACCCAGTGGGATTTACTTCTGGGTATACATGCTTAGGATTGCTCTACATAGTATTCGATGATATACAGCATTGGTCGCCAATGCTTGGAGGCTCAAGGAGAGAAAGTGTCTTCTTTGTCAGTCAGTGTTCTTTCTTCTGCTAGGTCAAGTGACCCTGGTCCTACAACACTGAGTTCTAGCAAAGCCCTCTGCAAGCAAGTTTACTTTGGGTGATAGCCACATAGAAGTTCAGCCCCGTATTACCATTCTCTTCCAAAGTTCTTCACCAGGTTCAGGGCTTGTAGAAGTTGTGTCCAAAGCCCCATCATACATTCTGGTCTTCCAGGTACTTGAGGAACATTCTGTTTAACTCCTTACAGTCCCAAGCCAAAAGGTTATCTAGAACAAGGTTACCTGCCATACATGGCTAGTGGGCTATACTTGCCATGATGAATTCCAAGGTGTGCACACTGTTTATTATTCTACACACAATATTTTGGCGGTATTTGCAAACCAACTTATTAGAGTGGGGATGTGACCTTAGTCTTTCCATCTCTCCTCTTCTTTCTCATGATTCAATCCGGTGCAAATTCTCCTCTCCTTAGTAGGGTGTTACAAATGCCCAGTTTATGAAATATTTAAATGACCGTTACAGTAAATGATTAATATGTAAATATTCACCCTGTGCGAAAGCTTGTATTGAAGTACAGGCACAGTTTCGTGGAAAACATTTTCATATAATGAATTTCTTTAATAGAGGTATGGGATCTCACATGCATTTACTCACATCTTAGTTTCAAAATCTGGAAATATGTAAGCAAGCAGGGTTGAACAACTTGTGGCCTACGGACATGGTCTACCAGCCATATATGGTGGCCCAACTTGTCTAAATAAACCTCCTGGGGTCTCTGTCCAAAATATGTAGCTAAGCACTTGGGAGGCCCCGAAATACAACTAAAGAGCTATGTTCGGCTTGCTGAGCCACAAGTTTTACGGACTTGTTGTGCTGAGGATATTGTGGCATGGTCACCCTCTCTGAGCTTCAGAATGGGATGGGCTCTAAAACAATTTATTTTTTGTATATTGCCATAAGGATAAGAAAGAAGAGACAGCTTTCTGAGGTAGGCCATCTCTGAGACAGTATGAACGTGTGGGATTTGCACACTTATATTGTAACCGAAGCAGAGATTTAACAGGTACATTGATGGTGTCGTACATAATGTTCATCCGAAGCACTCAAAAGAGAACACAGCAGGGTTTTAGATTGTTTCACAGAACAAGAAATATAGGGCAATCAAGGCTCCCTTTTTCTGGTATTGGATGCAGTCTTTCAAGTTTACTAGAACTCGTCCAACATAATTGTGCAAAGCATCAGTAGAGCACAATTACAGGTGACAGTGTTACATCACAAATTCAGCATCGCCGGGAGAAGTTGAGTGCTCTTTAAACCAAAGGAGACTGATGAGGTTTCGAGTGTGCTAGGAACCCTTCTGCTTATGTTCTTATTAAGTCTATCAATGACTGCTAGCCATGGTGGCTGAGGGGCACCTCCACATTTAGAGACACGAAGCTTCTGAATTCCAGAGCCAGGAGGCAACATCAGGAGAAGGCCTCGCCCTCTATGCCTATTGCTGGCCATACAGAGGCACTGGTTGGCCACTGTGTGGGACAGGATGCTGGACTAGTTGGACTATTGGTCTGATACAGCAGGGCTCTTGTTATGTTCTAACCCTCTATGTCAGAGGAAGTCCTAATCTCTGAAGAAACAAGAGGAGATGATACCAAGAAAAGAGTTTTCTGCCATCTAGGGTTCAAAATGATCTTCCCTAAAACAGGGATGGGAAGTCCGTTTCTGTGAAGTGGTGGCAGCCGCCTGAATGGTAAGAGTTTTACCCAATAATTGAAGGTTTAAAAATAAGGATCGATGAGGGACACCTCCCCCCCCTCCCCGCCCCAGACAGCGATTTTGTTTGGACCCCCTCTCCCAAACATTGTATAAAAGTAAATTGATGTGACGTACCCAGCAACACAGGACCTGAAATTTTT
Source organism: Gekko japonicus (assembly GCF_001447785.1). Taxonomy (NCBI): domain Eukaryota; kingdom Metazoa; phylum Chordata; class Lepidosauria; order Squamata; family Gekkonidae; genus Gekko; species Gekko japonicus. The sequence continues at coordinate 93,571 of NW_015167573.1, read as the reverse complement.
CCTCTTAGGTCTTCTCACTTGGCAAGTGTGTTATCAGGGGACATTGTGTGTGTGTGTGGGGGGGGGGGTTACTGAAGCAACTTCCTTAAACACATCAGTCTGAGAATTTGGGATGGAAGGTTTTTGAACTGATCCATCAAGCAGTTAAATATATTTTCCATTGTGCTGAATTTGGTAACGGTAGTCTGGTTTCCAAAGGTTCAGATATTATGAGCTATCTGCATAATGGTGGAAAGTACTGTCAAGTCGCAGCTGAGTTGTGGTGATTCCCCTGTAGGGTTTTAGGGGCAAGAGACATTCAGAGGTGGTTTGCCATTGCCTGCCCCTGCATAGTGACCCTGGACTTTGTTGGTGGTCTCTCCCTTCCAAATCCTAGCCAGGGCTGACCCTACTCAGCTTCTAAGAGCGGAAGAGATTGGGCTAGCCTGGGCCATCCAGGTCATGGAAGCTGTGTTGGGACTATACCATATAACACTCTCTTGGGAGCCTCTAACCACTGCTATATGAATCTACGATACTGCCGCTACTACAGGGCTCTTTTTGTAGAAAAAGCCCAGCAGGAACTCATTAGCATAATAGGCCACACCCAACAGCAGAAACTCATTAGCCTATTAGGCCACACCCCTGACAGCACAGCTCATTAGCACATTAGGCCGCACCCCCATGTTACCAGAAGTGTGGTTATCCAGCCACACCCACCTTTTGCTTCTTATTCTGTTTACCTTGTTTGTGGTCAAAACCCAGGGCTTTTTTTGTAGCAGGAACTCCTGTGCATGTTAGGCCACACACCCCTAATGTAGCCAATCCAAATGGGTTTCTCCTGTTGGGTGTGGCCTATTATGCTAATGAGTTCCTGCTGGGCATGGCCAACTTGGGAGCCAGCCGGAACTCCGTTCCTGTGCGTTCCTGCCCAAAAATAGCCCTGCATGTGGAGATCATCAAGGTAGAACATGGCAGGTGGCCACCCATATACTCCGCGTAATACAAGTGTAAGCAAAGAGCCAGGCCTTTATAGTGGTGCCTCCAGTTCTGTGTTTCTTTCCCCAGAGAAGCTTGTCCCTCCATCACATGGGATACATGGGCTGTAAGGACTACATAATTTCCAGCCTGGAATCAATTCAAAACTTATTAATCAGATGACTCCTTGCTTTGCCCAAGGGGACCCCTGCAGCCCTAATGAGGGCAGAACTTGGTATGCCCTCAGTTAGGGCTCGCGTCCACCTTGCTTCACTCAAATCCTGGAATAAGGCTAATAGTGCCTTTACCAACATATTTAGCAAGCAATGCTTTCAACTAATGTCACGTAGTGATACTTCCTGGTCTACATGTTGCAACAACATACTTGCCTACTATTCTATTCCAAACAATTTGTTGGAGGCTCTCAATATTGGCACCAACTTACGAAACTGGATCTATAAATGTCATCATTATTGGACATTTTACAGTCTCTAGGTCTAAATTCTCCCCTTGGTTTAAGTTATTCAAAAGAGATCACAATAGATCTCCTTACTTAGTGAATATCACATCTCAAAATCTCAGAAAGGCACTTACTTCCTTACGTTTTCTGACAATGCCGACGGGTCTACTCACGGGGAGATACTCTCAAATACCTCTGGCCTTACGTCCTTGTATATGCGATGCCTCAGTCCCAGAGGACTGTCTTCATTATATGCGATTTTGTCCTATGTATACAGCAGTTGGATCTAAATTTCTTGATAATCTGCTAACAGGACAAAAATTTTCCTCTGACATTGACAAGCTGGTCTTTCTATTATCTGACACTGATCCGCTCTTCAGTTGTAAAGTGTCTCTCTTCCCCTTGGCTGCCAAAAAAATCAGGGCTAAGACTGCAGCTTCGGAAAATTAACCTTTCCCTGACCTTTTTACGACTAACTGGGTTATTATTTTACAACTTTACTGTTTATAACTGGTCCGTATTTATGGGTGCGGAAATTCTTTTTAGTCGCTGTTTTACCTACGTATGATTAGAATTATTTTCTTTTTATTACCCTAATTCTGTATTGTGATGGCCTTTGGCTATATACACAATAAAATCCTGGTATTCTGGTATTCATGAGATACATGTATTCAGGGCTATTTTTGGGCAGGAACGCACAGGAACGGAGTTCCGGCTGGCTCCCAAGTTGGCCACGCCCAGCAGGAACTCATTAGCACAATAGGCCACACCCAACAGCAGAGACTCATTAGGATTGGCTACATTAGGGGTGTGGCCTAACATGCAAAGGAGTTCCTGCTCCAAAAAAAGGCCCTGGGTTTTGACCACAAACAAGGTAAACAGAATAAGAAGCAAAAGGTGGGTGTGGCTGGATAACCACACTTCTGGTAACATGGGGGTGTGGCCTCATATGCTAATGAGCTGTGCTGTCAGGGGCGTGGCCTAATAGGCTAATGAGTTTCTGCTGTTGGGTGTGGCCTATTATGCTAATGAGTTCCTGCTGGGTTTTTTCTGCAAAAAGAGCCCTGCATGTATTTAAGTCACCTTCTAAGGACCTGTGATCTGACCTTGACTGATTACGTGATGCGTTCATGCCATTTTTATTCAGCGGTGCTTTAATAGTTTTATATACATTATGCGGATTTGGGGGGGGGAGAGTGTTTTTATGTTTATGAAGACATGCGGGAAAGAAGTGTTTTTAAGCATTCCGGTGTTAATACCCTCTTGATGCCTTTGGGACCAGCTGTAGCATATGGGGTTTCCATGCTTCCATGCTGCTGTCTCCATGCTCTTCCAATACCACCGCATAAAATGCAGAGCAAAATATCTGTGGAGCAGGCTAGAAGAGAGCTGTAAGCAGGCAAAAGTTTTTCAGTAATATCCAAGCTGAGAGTCCTAGTACTAGATTTGGTGGCTAGTGGTCACAGTGAAATACCACTGCTCCAACCAGTGCTGTATGATTTAAATCAAGGTGATTTAAGTCACTGATTTAGGTCGAGGGCTGCCAAGTCCAGCTTGGGAAATACCTGGAGATTATGGGGGCGGAGCCTGGGGAGGGACCTCAGTGGGTTATAATGCCATAGAGTCAGCCTTCCAAAGCAACCATTTTCTCCAGGGCAATCAACTACTATCGCCTGGAGATCAATTATAATTCCAGACGATCTCCAGCCCCCATCTGGAGGTTGGGAACCATATTTAGGTCATCAACAAAGATTACTGATTTGAATGAGGTTTCCCACTTTAGAAGTCATATATTTCCTGAAAGCATCTGCATTGGTTGTTCCGCCAAGCAAAATGCAGAGGAATGGACCTGCAAGGATAAGTGAGGAAGGCTTCCATTTTGGAACAGGTCTGGAAGCAGTGCAAAGGCTGAACTTTTAAAGAAGGATCTTTGTACGGACGGTTGAATTAGAATAAAATTGTGTTTTGGGTTATGTGCATTTTATGTGGATTCTAATTTTTTAAAATGTTTTTTGTTGTGCAATCCCCACAGGATCTCTGTGGAGATTAAAAAAAAATAGAATACAGGGGTTTGCAATCAAACAGAACTTTAAAGAAATGGAAATTTCTAAATAATTCAGTACGGCTGCATAAACAGCTAAGTGATGAGCTGAAAATCCAAAACAGGCACATATAAGAAATGGAAAGTGAGGCAGGTTGCGCATGAGGTCTACAAATGAGTATCCCGGATTGGTATGGGCAGTTAAGTAAGAATCCAGTCAACTTTTCTGCTGGTGAAAAGGGAAGACGGGTTCGCCTTTGACCATCCAAAAAAATCTATGGGGAATCTAGGACCTACATGTACAAAAGCCACGTAGGCCGGTGGTCTGTAGTAAGGTGGGATATTGGGCGAGAGTCAATGGAAAAGCAGACTGTGTCAGGAAACCTAAATGAGCCAAGACTGGCCAGAAATACTATGAACAACAACAGCAAACAAAAAGGATTTTTCCAGGTATGTTAAAAGTGTAAGGAAGGGAGCAGTTGACTTGCTCCTCCAAAAGGATGGTGAACAGTTAATGGGTAAGAAGGAGAAGGCAGAATTGCTCAGTTCCTGCTTGGCTTCCGTCTTCTCCCCAAAGGTGAACTCTGTAACCTTGCGACAGTAACAATAATGGGGAGGGGACAGGATTCCTGTTCAAGACTGATAATGAGTTGGTCAGGAGCTACTTAGCTAGCTTGGTCTTTAGGGTAGGGATGCCAACCTCCAGGTGAGACCTGGGGAAACCTCAGAATTATAGCTCCTCTCCAGACTACAGAGATTAGACCCCCTGGAGAGCATGGATGCTTGGGAGGGTGGACTCTATGGCATTGTACTCCACTGAGGTCCCTGTCCTCCACAGGCTCCACCGCCAAATCTCCAGGAATTTCCCGACCTGGATCTGGCAACCCGACCCCCCATCCCCTGCCGGTGGCCAGGGGAGACCTGGCAACCCTACACGGGCCATATGAATTATATCCTAGGATTTCAATGGAACTTGCTGAATCTCCTTTGAGAAAATCCTGGGGGACAAGTGAGTTGTCGTGAGGCTGGAAACAAAGGAAGCATTTTCCGAACCTTCTGGCTGGGGGAAAAAGGTGAGGATCTGGGAAACTACAGACCGGCAGTGTTCCCTCTAAGCCGAGTTAGTGTGAGCTAGCTCACAGTTTCTTAGCCTCCGGCTCACACATTTTTGTCTCAGCTCAGGAAGGAGCCGGGCTCCAGAGCAAACTAATTTAGGCAGCAGCCAAATGGCTCGCTCACAACTTTCATGCCAGTAGCTCACAAAGTAGAATTTTTGCTCACAAGACTCCACTGCTTAGAGGGAGGATTGCAGACCAGTCACTTTGGTTTCTTTTCAGGGAAGATGCCAGAGAAGATTAGAAAGGCATATAAGCATCTTGACAACAATGCAGTGATTAGTAGAAAGCATCTTGGAGTGGTAAAAAATAAATCCTGCCAGATTAATATCCCCCCCCACGCTCAAAATCTGGATTCCTTCACTCCATGGATCATGAGGAGGAGGAGGAGGAGGAGGAGGAGATTGGATTTATAACCCACCCTTCACTACCCAAAGGTGTCTCAGAGCAGCTTACAAACTCCTTTCCCTTCCCCTCCCCACAACAGACACCCTGTGAGGTGGGTGGGGCTGAGAGAGCTCTGACAGAAACTGCTCTTTTTCAAGAACAGCTCTTGTCAGTACTATGGCTTGCCCATGGTCATCCAGCGAGGTGCAAGTGGAGGAGTGGGGAATCAAACCCGGTTCTCCCAGATTAGAGTCCGCACACTTAACCACTACACCTATGAGAATGCTGGGGTGAAATATATCTCAATTTCAGCAAGGCATTGGACAGAAGTTGCCGGTGATATTTTGGTTAGCATTTAACCAGTTATGACGAGTTAGAAGTGGGGCTACGTGGTAGTAACGTCAGTTGAGTTCACAGCTGGTTGGGCAATTGTCCATAAAGAATACTCATCAATGGCACTTGGTCAGTATGGAGGGAAGTTGCAGCTGGGGTGCTGCAGAATTCTGTCTGGTACTTTTCATCATCTTGCCAACGACTGGAGTCGCCAGCCTCGGGGGGGAGGTTTCCTGGAGTTCCCCTGGAATTCAATCGGGTGTATGAGGACCTAATGCATCAAGCAAGGATGCTTATGCTGTTATTACAGAGGACATTTGCAGGATCCAGCCCCATGCCTTGAGTTCTTAGGGGAGGGGCTGTGGCTCAGTGGTAGGGCATCTGCTCGGCATGCTAAAGGTCTCAGGTTCGGTTCTCGGTAATCCCAGTTAAAAGACCTAGGAGTAGGTGATGTGAAAGTCCTCTGCCTGAGACCTTGGAGAGCCACTGCCCGTCTGAGTTGACAGTACTGACTCTGATGGACCGAGGGTCTGATTGAGTCTAAGGCAGATTCATGTGTTCATGTGTCTTTGGAAGAAAAGCAGAATAAAATATTGCATCCCATTTTTAAGAGTACTTTTTAAAAAAAACCCTTGAGAGTGCTTTCACGTCTATGAGCAGCAATCTGTATTATTGCGCTCTGTGCCACTGGTGTCTGCAGTGCTAGCGCATTTACCGGCAGCCGTTGTCTTGCCAGAGTGTGCTTTGTAAGAATGGAAGTCGAAAGTGTTCCTCTTTGAAAATGGGTTCCCCTAGATCGGAAGCATGGAGAGGATTTATAGCGGGAACCTGAACCTCTTTGTTCTCGTTTGCTCACTTTGCATTTCATAAGGAAGGTCCCCCCCCCCTTTCTTGCAGGCAACATGAAACAGACTTTTGTCACACTGTGGCAGAGGGGAAAACAGAACGCGCCTTGGCAGCCCTTGACAAGATACACACACTGGAACTTTTAAACAGGGGATTTAGGGGGAAGTTGGATGTCATGTTGCATTAGGTAAAGGTAAAGGTTTCCCTTGCTCAAAAGCCAGTCGAATCCGACTCTAGGGTTGCGGTGCTCATCTCTGTTTCCAAGCCGAAGAGCCAGCGCTGTCCGAAGACATTTCCGTGGTCATGTGGCCGATATGACTAGATGCCGAGGTGCACGGAACGCTGTTACCTTTCCACTGAAATGGTACCTATTTGTCTACTTGCAATTTCTTGCTTTCGAACTGCTAGGTGGGCAGGAGCTGGGACCAGAGACGGGAGCTCACTCCGTCATGCGGCACACTCGGGTCTCGAACTGCTGAACTACCGACCTTCCACAGCCTGCAGTTCAGTGTCTTAACCACTTGAGCCACCGCAGCTCCCATGTTGCATTGCACAGCTATTTTTGCGCTCCCTGCCACTGGTGTCCAGGACATGTGCTTGCCTTTGTTCTCACCAAATCTCAAGTTGTGATTTAACCGTAAGGGGTTATCTATGGAGTTGGGGGAGGTGTTCTCATCTGGATATGAAACAGGCCCGTAGCCAGGATTTTTGTAATTCTGTTTTTTTAAAAAAATAAGTTGGGGGGCACTGACATCACAAAATAAAAAATAAATAAAATAAATTTAAATTTTAAAGACTCATGCTTGCCAGCTGGAGCAAGCAGGTATTCACCCCCATTCACTCCCATCCAGTAGTTCTGCAGTCCATTCACACCATGGCTCATCGACATCGTCATGTGGTCCGCCATGGGAACTTGGGCAGGGCACCCAAAGGTGGTGGCGATCTGAAGAGCAGCTCACAACACAACATAAGCATGTGGTAGGAGCGCAGATGTGTGTCAGTTTTGCTGGATGAAAGTCGGGGGGCCTTGGTGGGAAGTTGGGGGGGAGCAGGCCCTGAAATGCCCTACTGTACCTACAGGCCTGACAGGAAAGGATAAGCAAAGGCTTTCTCTTACTGACTACTCCATAAGAAAAGGTGCAGCACAGTGACTAGAGTGGGGTCCCCAATGTGGTGCCAGAGAGGCTGTGGCTTGGTGGCAGAGCAACTGCTTGGCACGTGGAAGGTCCCAGATTCAATCCCCAGCATCTCAAGTGAAAAGATCTGGCAGCAGGTGATGTGAAAGACCTCTGCCGGAGACCATGGAGAGCTGCTGCCTGTCTCAGTAGACAATACTGATTCAGTAGAAGGCAAGTTTCATGTGTCCGTGTGTTCAACAAGTTTTCTAGTGCCCACCGAACGTTTTCAGAAAGTGAGGAGGGCCAAGTAGAGCTTTTGCCCAGTAAGGCTTCAGATAAGCCATTGGGAATTTGATTGGCCGTGCAGATCTTTAAAAACATTGTTTTGGCGGCAGCTGCCACCGCAACGCAAAGATCTTCGCTGTGTGACCAATGGTGACGTGCCAAAGCAACGTTTCTAAACATCTGTACAGCCAATCAAATTTCCAATAGCCTATCAGAAGCCTTGTTGGTCAAAAGCCCCGCCTGGCCCCACCCACTTTCTACAAACTCTTTTGTGGGCACCAGGAAAGGTGTTGGTGGGGGACCGTGGCCCCAATGGGTGCCACACTGGGGTCTCCTGATGTACTCTGTACCCGAGCATCCCTAACTTCTATTAGATAGTGTCATCTTTATTGTACACCCTGAACATCTAGTAGACCTCGTTGCAAAATTCTGTCCCTTGGATTAGCATCTGGCGGGTGCGGAATTCGGTTATCCCTGTTCCACAAAACATATAAGCGTGGCCCAGAGGTCATGGGGTTCTCCTTCTCAGATAGGCATACTCTCACCTTCTGTCGTTTTTAACATCAGGCCAGACAAAGAGCTCGGGTGAGCTTGAAAGCTTGCCGAGAATTTTGCACTAATTTGGTCAGTCCAATAAAAAGGTTTTATTTGTTCTTGTTTTGGGATTTTGTGTGGATTGAGACGGCTGTACAACTTTCTATATTGTCTCCGGATATGGAAATTCCACTCTGCAAGCATGACGATAGCCAGTGGACCTGTCCTGCATTAATTTATTTCATGTGGAAGCATGTCGCAGTTGTTCCCTGTACACAGAGACGTGGCTGATAGTGTGTGCTTTAGAAATGCACAGATCCTTGCCAAATAGTAGTCTGATGGGGCATTGCCCTCACCGTGGGAATTAATGGGCACATTATTTTATGACTGCAACCTTTAATTACTAATCTTCTGGTGGTTATTTGTCAGTTTATGAATGATGACAGGAAACACTCTTGTCTACGTTCATGCCAATGGAATGCTTTCATGCCTTGAAAAAGGGCAAATATTCTGGAAATGCCAGTTTTATGGTTGCAGTGATTTTGCTCTCCTTCTGTTCTTTTAGCATAACACTTTTAAAAAAGAGAGGGAAAATATTTTTGTTTAATAAGCCATTTCAATCAGTAACCATTGCCTTAGAATATTTTCAGTTCTATATTTAAAATAAAAAAAGTCTTTTTGTACCGTTTCTTCCCCTTTTTAGATCATAATTCACTGTTTTATCAAAAAGTGTGGGTGGATTAAGATTCCGTTGCATGAGAAATGCTAAATGGAAACTGCTCAGTGCGCCGCTTTGACTGTGGCCAGAAATATGGTAATTAAAAATTGAGAAGAACATAATCCTTTTTCTGAATCCAAATGGCTTTGCCAGTTTGTAGAATAAGTAAGCATGCGGTCAGCTTCACCCAGTGACAAAGCAGTTTAGATTTATCAGGAAATGTATTGGAGGAAGCTTATGAGAAACGCTGAATGCCATTGCAGAGATGTTTTTTGCTCCCCCACCACCACCACAGTCATAGAATCATAGAGTTGGAAGGGGGCTTAGAGGCTAGCTAGTCCAACCCCCTCAGTGCAGGAAACCCAACACTAGAGCATGCATGGGAGTTGGCTCTCCACTCTCCCTTGAACATCTCCAGCAAGGGGGAGCTGACCAATGTTCCCTCTAAGCTGTGGAGTATGGTGAGCAAAAATTCTACTTTGTGAGCTCCTGGCATTAAAGTTGTGAGCAAACTGTTTGGCTACTGCATAAATCAGTTTGCTCTGGAGCCCTCCTTCCTGAGCGAAGACAAAAATCTGTGAGCTGGAGGCTAAAAACTGTGAGCCAGCTCACACTAACTCAGCTTAGAGGGAACACTGGAGCTGACTTCACCCATCTAGGTCCTAAGAACATAAGAGAAGCCAATGCTGGATCAGGCCAATGACCCATCCAGCCCAACACTCTGTGTCACACAGTGGCCAAAAATACCAGGTGCCATCAGGAGGTCCAGCAGTGGGGCCAGGACACTAGAAGCCCTCCCACTGTTGCCCCCCCCCCAAGCACCAAGAATACAGAGCATCCCTTGCCCCAGACTGAGAGTTCCTATCTATACCTTGTGGCTAGTAGCCACTGATGTACCTCTGCTCCATATGCTTATCCAATTCCCTCTTGAAGCGTCCCTGCTTGTAGCCGCCGCCACCTCCTGTGGCAGTAAATTCCATGTGCTAATCACTCTTTGGGTGAAGAAGTACTTCCTTTTATCTCTTCTAACCCGACTGCTCAGCAATTTCATTGAGTGCCCACGAGTTCCTGTATTGTAAGAAAGGGAGAAAAGAACTTCTTTCTCTACCTGCTATATCCCATGCATAATCTTGTAAACCTCTATCATGTCACCCCTCAGTCATCATTTCTCCAAACTAAAGAGCCCCAAGTGCTTTAACATTTCTTCATAGGGAAAGTGTTCCAACCCTTTTATCATTCTAGTTGCCCTTTTCTGCACTTTTTCCAATGGTATAACATCCTTTCTGAGGTGTGGTGATCAGAATTGCAAACAGTATTCCAAATGAGGTCACACCATTGATTTATATAGGGGCATTATGATACTGGCTGATTTGTTTTCAATTCCCTTCCTAATAATCCCAAGCATAGCATTGGACTTTTTTTTTTAATTGCAGTCGCACACTGTCTCGACATTTTCAGTGAGTCATCTACTAAGAGTCCAAGATGTCTCTCTTGGTCAGTCTCTGCCAGTTTGAACCCCATCAACATGTATTAAGATAAGAAGCCCCTCAACCATACAGCAAAAAGCAAACCTATTGTTTTTTCCACAGTAAAATTTAAACAAGATAATTTGGGTTTAGTCCTTTTTAAAATGGCGTGCATCCAAAGAGGATAGGAACCAGAGGTGCTTGGACAAACTACCTCCGCAAGCATTTCTAGACCGTCTTTTTGAGAAATAATCGTTTTCTCTGGGCCGCGTTCCATATCAGAGGAAGGCTTTTGGCCTTGTGATGAATTAAGAGTGTTAACGCGGCACACTTCTTTGTGGATTTAATGTTTTATTCATAATATTATTTTGCCTTTTGTCTCTGTTTCCTTCTTATTTTGCTGATCTGTAACTCATGCCCGTGTGGGCACCGTCGAGCTGCCGAGCGATTGTTTCATATTTCCCGTAATTAACATTCTCACATGGCCTCCCTAGACCTGTTCTCCCTTTGCCTCTCTCCCTTGTGACACAGCTGCCATCTTATCAGAAAGGAAGGAGGGAACTGACATTACCAAAAATGGCTCCCGTGAGAAGAAATATTTGGGTAATTAATACAGGAGTCTCAGTATGGGAAATGACAAAGTGTAAAATAATTTCAGTAAAGGACTGTGAAGTGCTTTTCGACAATGTGACTTGAAAGTTAATCCCCAGAATATTGCAGTGCTTCTACATTTCCCTCTTTTGTTGCTGCTGATGTTTAGAAATTGAAATGTTGGCTACGTGGTCAGAAAATGGACAAAGATACCTCGGCTGCCGTATGGCAATTTTGTGCGGAAGATAAATAAGGCACCAAAAATGTTGTTCTTGCCACCCTCATTTACTTGATAATAGTAGTGATGATGATGATGATGATGATGATGATGATGATGATGATGATGATAATAATAATAATAATAATAATAATAATAATAATAATAATGGCTTCTCGTGGTGGTACGCAATAATACTGAGTACCAGCACCTTTGCGTGGGTGGGTGGGGCTCTCCCAAGTTCTATATGAGGAATTGGTGGGAAATTGTGCACACACCCCTTTTTAAAGGGATCATCTGCAAGTACAATACCTGTGAATCTTGTGATGTTCTACCAGAGCCAGTCTGGTGCAGTGGTTAAGTGTGCGGACTCTAATCTGGGAGAACCGGGTTTGATTCCCCACTCCTCCACTTGCACCTGCTGATGTGACCTTGGGTCAGTCACAAGCTCTGACACAGCTGTCCTTGAAAAAGAGCAGTTTCTGTCAGAGCTCTCTCAGCCCCACCCACCTCACAGGGTGTCTGTTGTGGGGAGGGGAAGGGAAGGGAAAGGAGTTTGTAAGCCGCTCTGAGACTCCAAGTGAAGGGCGGGGTATAAATCCAATCTCTTCTTCTTCTTCTTCTTGCTTTTCGTGGCACGGTCAGTGGCTGTGGTCACCCACACCAGATAATCCACTTTCGATGCACTTTCCAACTGGATTTTGCCAGTTCACACACAGTAAAATCCAGTTGGAAAGCGCACTAAAAGTGTATTGAAAGTGGATTATTTAGGTCATGTCTGCATCCTCATTTTTAAAGCAATCTCAGCACCGTCTTTCTTTAGGCTGGAGCGATGCTTGTTCAAGAAATTCTTCCAATCTGGTCGATTCAAGTCCTCATCACTAGATGGCATTTTCGGAGGGGGGGTTAGAGTGCTTTGTAACCAGTGTTCTGTCTAAGCTGAGTTAGTGTGAGCTAACTCTCAGTTTTTTAGCCTCCAGCTCACACATTTTTGTCTTCACTCAGGAAGGATGGCTCCAGAGCAGACTAATTTAATGCAATAGCCAAATCGCTGGCTCACAACTTTAATGCAAGTAGCTCACAAAGTAGAATTTTTGCTCACAAGACTCCACAGCTTAGAGGGAACATTGTCCACTTGAGCCGACGAGACGTCGCAATCGCAACGGCGTCAAAACCATAGGACAGTAACTTAATGTAGACACCAGAAATTATAACGGTACAGTAGGAGAGCGATTCCGAAAGAGATGTAGACATCTTTTTTTTAGACGGAGCGGGAGCATTGCCAAACCAGTGGAAGATACCAATGCAGATTCGACCATGTGTGTGACCTCAGCCTGTATGTTATAACTCTCTTTTTTTGTCTTTAAAATAAATCGATGCCCTCCCTCAGGGAGGCTGCATGGCAGAAGAAATGAAACCCTAAAGAGAGCATGACAAAAGATGCTGCCTGTTAATCTGGATCATTAATTAACCCCTGTGCAATCCATGATACCGTTTTCACAGGGGAATCTGCAGACGTGTATTGCTACATTTTTGGCATGAATGGGCCTCTCTCCTCAAGGATTAAGGTGCCAACCTGCAGGTGGTGCCCAGAGATCTTCTGGAAGTACAACTGATAGGGTAGCCAGCTCTGGGTTGGGAAATTTGGGCTTGCCAGGTGCTTACTGTCTGCCAGCGGGGGGCTCCAGGCTGCTCCCCGGGGTCTTCTGGTCACCACAGAGTTTTTAGCCAAATGCTAGAGCATCCCCTGTGCGTCATCTTTGGGTGATATCATTGCGCTTGCCATGTTGGGCGCAACAGGGCTCTTTGGGGGTGAGGCTCCCCCCACTGGCCAACTGGCTAGTGGCAGATTTAGGGACTTAAAAGCAGGGGAACCCGTGCCCCCATCGGGGGGGATGGGAACCCTACTGGTGGTGGTGGAAGGTGCTACCAAGTTACAGCCAATTTACGGTGACTCCAGAGGTTTTTCAAGGCAAGAGACAAACAGAGGTGGTTTGCCATTGCCTGTCTCTGTGTTGTAACTCTGGCATTCCTTGGTGGTCTCCCATCCAAATAGTAACCAGGGCCAACCATGCTTAGCTTCCAAAATCTGATGAGGTCTATCCTGGTCCATCCATATCAGGTCCTTGCATGCCTACTGAAGAGTTTTATTCTGAGAGGTGAAAGAGAAGAGAGGGGAAACTTGGAGGAAAAGGCTCAGTTCTTCTGATTCTAAATGAGGAGCCTGCACTTCTATTGCCGAGGGAGATAGACTCCTTATACCAGCCTCACCCTTTTAGAAAGCAACTTTACATTTCTCCAACTTCAAAAGTAAGTTGGAAAGGAAGGGAGGGTTTTTTTAAAAAAAAAAATGCAAAGACTCCCTTAGGAACCTATCAATGGGTAAAAAAAAAAAAATACACTACTGACTGCGTGTTCTAGGTGATCCCTGGACACATATGCTATCTTGGAAAGATGTACCAAAATGTAATATGCCCAGGTAGTCCCAGGGATGGTTCACCGTTTTTCTCTTAGGTGAGTGGGCAGCTGTGCGGTGAGGACGGCATTTCTGAATTATAGCTTTTGCTGCTATAATAAAGCCCAGAAGAAGAGAAATATATAAAACTACTTCCATTTCCATAGAATAGTAAAAGGTCATTTCCATGGAAACAAGGAGAAGTCTCAAACTATAATTTTGAAAAGAGCCTGCCTTTGAGAAAAAAAAAAGCCCTGCTCTTAAACAATGAAATTTGCTCTAAAGTTGCAAATCAAATTGGTGTCTTTAAAGTAAAAAAGCACAGGGAAATTTGTTATTTTTAAACTAAAGCAATCTCTTACTGGAAGGGATGTATGTATGTTATAATGAAGCCGGTATTTTACAAAGGCCGACAGAGGCAGCGCTCGCCGGGTCCTTGTGTGTTTCTGTATCCAGAGTCTGCTCTGATTTCTAGAATTTTCTCTCAGACGCTCCATGGGGGTCAGAAGCATCCACCTGTCCATTTTGCCAGCATCATTTTGGCCTGTTTACTCTAGCTCAGGGGTGTCAAACATACAGTCCAACTGGCCCATCCAGGGCTCTTATCTGACCCGCGAGCAACCGATTACCTTTATTGCCAGATGACAGAGGCTGTGCATTATGTCCCTGTACGCTAGGGTTGCCATGTCTGGGTTGGAAAATACCTGGAGACTTTGGGGGTGGATCCAGGAGAGGGTGGGATTTGGGGAGGGGAAGGGCCTCGGCATGGTACAAGGCCACAGAGTCCACCCTTCAAAGCAGTGATTTCCTCCAGGGGGGCTGATCTCTGTCAGCTGGAGATCAGTTGTAAAAGTGGGAGATCCCCAGGCCCCACCTGGAGGCTGGCAACCCTACTGTGCACTGTCCCAGTGCTAATGCGTGGCAGTGGTAATGGGAGGACGGGCACCAGGGAGATACTGTAAGGAAATACTGTAAGAGTGTTAATGTTTTAAGCATGTTGGCATTTTGAGTAAATAATATCATTAATTGGGATTGCCAAAGTCCTTTATAAAGTTTATCTTTCCAGTACCTGGCATTACATTTTATGGCACACATGACCAGTGTTCCCTCTGAGCTGAGTTAGTGTGAGCTAGCTCTCAGTTTTTTAGCCTCCGGCTCACCCATTTTTGTCTTTGCTCAGGAATGGACGGCTCCAGAGCAGACTAATTTAATGCAGTAGCCCAATCGCTGGATCACAACTTTAATGCCAGTAGCTCACAAAGTAGAATTTTTGCTCACAAGACTCCACAGCTTAGAGGTAACATTGCACGTGACAAGTGACATTTTTGTCAGATCCGGCCCTCGTAACAAAAGTGTTTGACACCCCTACCCTAGCTGGTGCTGACAGGATTCTTATAGTTGTGAAGACCCTCATGTGTAATTTAGATCCATGTCCCTTTGGGCTGATTAAGTCTTCCTAAAATGACATAAAAGTTCCTTTGACCTGAAATGTTACACTTCCCTGGTAGAGGGGAGTTTTCTGAAAGCCCTCAAAGGGGCAGTGGTGTGTCCTTTCTTTAAAAAGATGTCAGGTGGGAAGCCATGTTTGTCTACAGTAGAACAAAATATGAGTCCAGTAACCCCTTAAAGATCAGCAAGCTCTTCCAGGGTATAAGTTTTCATGAGTCAAAGTTCACTTTATCGGACACAGACACAACTTTTGTTCAGTGGTTGGATAAAGAAACCATAGGTGATTGTAGACCAGTGCTGAATTGGCACTGAAACCATTAGCCTTAGACTGGAGTACACAAATAGGTTTGCCGACCTCCAGGTGGGGTCAGGAAATGTCCCAGTATTAAAGCTGCTCCCAAGGTGACAGAGATCAGTTCCTCAGGAGAAAATGGCTGCTTTGGAGGCTGGACTTTCTGGCATTATATACCAACGAGGTCACTTCTGTCCCCAAATCCCACCTTCCCTAGGCTGAAATCCCAAAATCTCCAGGTACATTTCCCAACCCAGAGTTGACAACCCAAAGTTACACTCATCTAGGTCCATTGAGGTCATTGGAAGGATGTACCTCTGCGTGGGACTGCATGGTAAATCTCTCAGAGTGAAGGAGCGAGCTGCGTCAAGATTTAATTTAATTTACTTTTTCATTTATTCATTGTTGCTGCCTTTAAAGTGATTCTCTGTGGAAACCCAGTAGAAGGAAACGGAACCTGGCTGTGGAGATGGCCAGATGAGCGTGTAAGGACCAAATTACCTCTTCCCTTTCTGATATCATGTGTGTGCCTCTCTTATATCCCTCATTTCCTCTTCAGATTTTCAAAGCTTTTGAGTTGGCGCTGGCCTTTTCCTCCTCCCCCCCCCAAAAAAGAACAAAGCTAGACTCCTTTTCACAGCTCTTCTACCATGTTCTTTCACAGGTCAGTTCTTTTGTTGCTGAGCCACAGGAGCATCTAGAACTATCCTTACGGATATATTCTGGTCACCAAAACTGGAAAAAACAACACCTTTGATGTGCCTTATCATCACCACCATCACCACCACCTCCACCACCACCATCATCATCATCACCATCATCATCATCGCCATCACCATCATCAGTATTTTCTGACAATGAGTGTTTTTTTGGTTGGCAATAATGGGACAGGCAACAGTCATTTTCAGGGTTGTCAGCATCTCAGTGGGGCAGCCTGCACATCTCCCAGAATTACAACTGGTCTCCACACTACAGAGATCAGTTTCCGGGTTGGGGGGGGGACAGTTTTAGAAGGTAGAATCTGTAGTAGGGTTCCCCAGTGTGGGCACCACAGCACCTTCCAGTACTTCCATTGGTGCTGGCTTTTTTCAGAAAGTGGGTGGGGCCACTGCAAGGCAGGACTTGTTATTGGCTGCCCTTTCTCAAATGAAAGGGTTTTCCGCTGGAGAACTGGTGAGTCCCCGAGCGTTCCTTTCGTGTGTGACTTCATTCGCCTTTCAGGATTTCCTTCTTCCCAGAAGGTGTGAGAAGTGAGGGGTTCCATTTGGCTCCACCCCCTAAGCCCCCCCCTTTGGCTTTGGCTCGGCCTCCCACGGCAGCCATTTTGGGGTGGTGCTCACGAGCACCTCTCAAAATGCTGAACCTGCCCACGTGCTCAGAACAGTGGCATCACACCCCTGCTGAGCCTCCTCCCCCAACTCCATCCTCCCCAGGGTCGTCCCCCCTCCCAATTCCAGATGGAAACTGTAGATATGGGGGAGATTGGTTCCATCAGTAGAGCTTCACTTCCGCGTGTAAGGATCCCCACCCTTGACGCTCCACAAGGATTGTAAAAATCAAAGCAGGAAAAAACCCCAATGTTCCACCGTATCCAAAGTTTAGGAGAGGAGATTTATCATGAAGCAGTTGTTTCAGTGCTTTCAAAATGGGAAGGAAGCAGGTGGAAAGTGAAACGAAATCTTAAGAACGTAAGAAGTGCCCTGCTGGATCAGTGCCCAACCAGTTTGGTTGTATTTGTTAAGTGCACGGACTCTAATCTCGGAGAACCGGGTTTGATTCCCCACTCCTCCACTTGCAGCTGTTGTGTGACCTTGGGCAAGCTGTCCAGAGCTGTTCTCTCAAAAACTGTTCTGGAAAGAACTCTCTCAGCCCCACCCACCTCACAGGGTGTCTGTTGCGGGGAGGGGAAGGGAAAGGAGTTTGTAAGCTGCTCTGGGACTCCAAGTAAAGGGCAGGGTATAAATCCAATCTCTTCTTCTTCCTCTGGCGGGCCAGGAACAGGGCATAGAGGCCAAAGCCTTCCCCTGATGTTGCCTCCTTGCTCTGGGATATAGAGGTTGACTGCCTCTGAACATGGATCTCCTCTTGCATTCACATTATGCAATTTTGCATGCAGGGGCAGTCAGGGAGTTCCCAGTGTTGTTTTCCCTTAAGAATCAGGCACATAGGGGACCCAATCCCAGCTGGGAAGGGGACTAAAAGCCTTTCCCTCCCAGTTTCCTTGACATTAAAAGGTCCTGTGGAGTGGTTAATTTCCCCCAACATGGCCGACTTGCAGGTGCCTACATCAGTACTTACATGGTCTCCACAATGAGGCAAACAGCGGGGCTCTTTCGACCGAGGAAAAGGGCATGGGGAGGGAATGCTTAACCGCCTTCCCCTGTGACCTGGCCCTGTGCAGAATCCGGCCCTGCATGCCAGGTTTTTAAAGGGGGAATAAACAACTGCTGGGAGCGCCATTCAGAGATCTCCCCGTGTCACATCTGACGGTCATGCTTTTCAGTGACATCTGACCGCACCCTGTATTTATCCATCGGGAAGGGAGAGGAAACATGGCCTCAGGCTGACATTTCTCAAAATGGGACTGCGAGAACAAAACATTCAGGGCAGAAGCATCAAAAGAGAGGGGGGGAAAGCTGTCGCCTTTTTTAATGCGGTGATGGCGAGGACGGAGTGTTGAAATGTCAAAGGTACCGGAGTCAGAGCGGTCTTGATCAGGGAAGGATTTTAAATGGATTGGGCGTCTCTTTTATTCTCAATAGCAAGCTTCCTGTCCTTATGATACAGGATGCAGACAGGGGCCCTTGGGATGGATGCAGTACATGTATAGCAGGGACATTCAGGGAATGGGTAGGAATTGAGACAATCGCCACACACTTTAGGCACAAAAGGACCCATTGCCCCCATCCGCACGGGCTCCGCACTGTGAGTCATGGCATGTTGAGTCTGCCTGCTCTGCGGTCTTATTGATTTTTACAGCACAAGTAGATAGTTGCCATTGAGTTACACGGGAGAAAGCAGAGGTGTACCTTCCCTTGGCTGGGGACATGAACATAGGATGGGGCATTTACAGTGATGGTTTGGGACTAGCATGCCTTAAATACCAGTTTGGTGTAATGGTTAAGAGCACGGACTCTAATCTGGGAGAACCGGGCTTGAGTCCCCACTCCTCCACATGCAGCTGCTGGGTGACCTTGGGTCAGTCACAGTTCTCTCAGAGCTGTTCTCTCAAGGGCCGTTCTCGAAAGAGTTCTCTCAGCCCCACCTACCTCACAGGGTGTCTGTTGTGGGGAGGGGAAGGGAAAGGGGATCGTAAGCCGCTCTGAGACTCCTTTGGATAGTGAAGGGCGGGGTATAAATCCAATCTCTTCTTCGTCTTCTTCTACCAGCTATTCCCTTATTAACCTACTTGACCACTGTGGTCATCCACTGCTTCATGTT
Source organism: Gekko japonicus (assembly GCF_001447785.1). Lineage (NCBI taxonomy): Eukaryota > Metazoa > Chordata > Lepidosauria > Squamata > Gekkonidae > Gekko > Gekko japonicus. The sequence continues at coordinate 74,866 of NW_015167573.1, read as the reverse complement.
CCTTTACTTTCTGAGATTAGGTGGGCGGGAACCCAAGAGAAGGCCTTTGCAATTATGGCACTAACATTATAGAACTCCCTTTCCAGGGACACACTATTGGGTTAAATGTAAAAAACCCCAACAACATTTGCCTTGGAAGCACAGAAGCTTTACCCAGTATCTCCAGTGAAAGGAAACTGCTGTTCAAACAAATGACAAAGATGATCTGTCTCCAGTGGTAACAAGAGACAGAAATTTTACTGACGGAAACAGAAGCGCATCTTACAGGATATATTCACGGAGGTACATTTAACTTATTGTGAACAGATTAACTTCAGAAAAGGTTAAATTGCTACCGCTTCGGGCCCAGATAAGAAAGAGAAGAAGAAGAGAGGTCCTCTATAAGGTAAAACACAGAAGGCAACCAATGGCCATAGAGGCTCTGCATCAACACCTCACAGATGAGAGGGTGGGGCCACCTGCCAAGTGTACCTGCGTGAGAGAATTCTCTTGACCTTTTCCCTCCCAGATCCTCTTGCATGGCAGATTTACAGTATCCAACATATGCATCTGTCCCCTTCCATCACTGCCTTCCATCAGTAGGTAAAGAGTTTTTTGTTTCATCTGAAATGCTTTCAGTGACTGTCCCTCCTTGCCTGGTTGCCAAGGGTGTACCTAGTAACCCTAACTGTGATTAAAATTCTCAGGATAAAATACCGTTCAAAAACATCTAGTAGTCAATGCTGCTGATACACGTTTCCTTTTCTAAGTAGCGGAGAACAATAATGGCTGTTTTGACCTTTTTCTTTTTTAAGTGGGACATCGAGTAACGGATCTTCTACTGTCTCGTCACATATGGCCTGAGAAACATGGGCACCCTTATGACTAGCAAATGTCTTTTCCTCACCTTTTTATTTCTCAATTAATGAGTAGTTTTACCTTCTCCCTGCCGTGTGTCCAATAAGATTGTAGAAGCGCTTGGGTAATTGTCTTGGTATATTTAGCCTTTTATTTTTATTTTTAATTAAAAAATTCATTGTGTTGTAAGCTGTGACGGACCACATTTTTTTAAAAGGTTAGAAGTGCTGTACAAATAGCTGGAGGATTGTGAAGAGTTAATTCATCACAGAAACAGAGGACCTTGAGTGAGAGGTTGCTCCAAGCAGTCTGATTGGTTAGCATCAGCTGAGCAGAGAAAGCCTTTAGAGCTGAATGCTGAGAGGAGATTCAGTCAGATTTCTGCCTTGACTGAGTTGAGTCTGCCCTAGCTGAGAAGAGCTGAGTACTGACAGTTCTGAAATTCAGCCCTGGCTGAGAGCAGTTTTAACACAGATGGGAGAACTGGGGAAAGTTGGCAAGGATGAGTGGATAGTTAGATGGGAGACTCCCATTCAGGCAAAGGAAAGGCGGTAGATCTTCTAGAGAGAGCAGGAAATTCCCTACCCAGTCAAACAGGGAGTTAGTTCTGAAGAGTGCAGAGATCCCTGGTCTGGTGTGGTTAGAAACTGCCTTTAGAAGCCTTAGGAGTCAGTTAAAAACTCAAGACGAGTACTGGTGTTTCAAGAGAAGGGGGTTGGGTACTGGAAAAAGTGTACCAGCCTTCTGGAAACCAAAATAGTCAGAGAATACTCAAAAGAAAGTATACTGGAGTGTTTGAGAAAACACTGGAACAAAAGCATCCGAACATAGATTTAAGTCACTGTGAAAAGTTTAAGAAACTCTCACTAGCCTGAAACATAAGCACTAAAGTCTGTGCATGTACTGATTTTACCCTCAGAATTATCTATATTGAGTTACATGAGAAATTTCAACCTCTGATCTCGCCTGACCTTTCTCCTCACCTGACCTTTCTCCTCTATGTTAAATAAAACATTTTGTTGTTTTTGAATTTCAAAATGCCATTTCAGTTATTTAAGTTGAAGTGGGCTCCTGACCCTTCCCTCAGATTCCTGGGCTGAGCCAACAGTCAAAATATCATACTGTAACAGGGTGGGACAGCCAGAGTTCTTCAGCAAAGTTCTTCAGAGTTCTTCAGGAATATTTGGGTGTCCAAATATTCCACCTACTGGCCTCCCTTACTGAACCTTCCATCTTCGAATGGCCCATTAGGTGAAGGCCCACAGTCTGGCCTATGGCCTAATGGCTCCAGTTTTCAAGATTATTATACTAAACTGCAGTGCTTTATGTTTTTATGACTTTTTAAAAAATTGTTTTAATTATTTATTGTGAAATATCTATTGTGAAATGTTTTAACTCCTGTTGTGGATTCTCTGTGTTCCTCCACTCTGAGCCCGCTTGTGGGGAGGGCAGAATACAAGCTGAAATTAATAAAATTTTAAAAAATAAAATAAACACATTACTAGGGCGGCTCAGTCAGTAATGGGAAAGAAAAACAGGGAAAATCTTGCCTCTGAGGGAAGGAGGTAGATGGGGCCGTCATATAAACTATACGATGTTTCAAACTGTAGAAATGCAATAAGATTATGTTCACAGAGTGTTCTTCACATATATGGTTTATTTCTCTGATAGTGGCTATATACGTGAGGCATTTGTTATTCACCATAAACTGGCTGCTAGATGTCTAGTCTTATGTGGAATCTTTACATCTATCACACCACTGTGGGTTTTGTGATCCGTGTCTCTCTCAAGTCTTATATAAGCAACCTCGAGACCCAGTTTCTGGATCTTTGGTTCCCATTAGATTTAATTACTGTTCCATTTTGGCTATTACTTTTTAAAAAAAACAATAACGATATTTTAATGCTTTCAGCTCTATTATGTCAGGATAGCAATTAGCCCTGCAATCAGTTGGATGATGACTCCTAAAGCAGTTCATTCACATGTATAATTGTTTATCTTTCTATGTTTTGCAAATGGAGCTGCCACCAGACATATGGCGGAACATGATGGCTGATGATCAGATATTGTGAGCCACACATGTGATGCTGTGTCACGTTCAGCTTCTATTTGAAAACATTCGTTGATTTGCTTTTATATTTCACGTTCATTTTGATATCTGCTTCCTACGTAGCAGCCAATTACAGTAGCCCTAAGGAAGACTGTTAATGAAACAAGTTGGGCAACTGGCATGGGACGCAAAATGATTGCTTCCGAGTTCCAGTCTGAAGCTATACTTCACCCTGGGTTTCTTCTCTCAAATAAGTGATCCACGTGACACATTCCGATGCGGAGTCTTACCAGGTTGTCCCACAGTGCGCAACCTCCCGCCCCTCTGAGTTCTCCCCCACTCTTGCAGTGGGAGCTAATGGGGGGGGGAATAATAATAATAATAATAATAATAGTAATACATTCGATTTATTGATTGCTCTTTCCCACACACCTGCGGGCTCAGAGCGATTTACAGTTACTCTTTGACAATTGGACTAACAATATATTCGTGGGGGATAGGGAAGACAACATACAGCATTTTTAATTACACACACATTGTAGCTGGCCGGAAGATTCATTCTGTGAGACGACATCACAGAAACGGCAGTCTCACTTCTGATTGGCACATCTGCGGCCGACTCTTCTAGGAATTTCCTACCGAGGCAGGGAGAAATCTGGAACAGATAACCGTCCTGTTACTGTACTGCGACACATTTGCCTCTTCGTCATTCTGCAGTCATCCTGGCCTGTTGTAAACTGTGCTACTGCTGAGTCCAATGTTCCCTCTAAGCTGTGGAGTCTTGTGAGCAAAAACTCTACTTTGTGAGCTACCGGCATTAAAGTTGTGAGCCAGCGATTTGGCTCCTGCATAAATTAGTTGGCTCTGGAGCCCTCCTTCCTGAGCGAAGACAAAAACGTGTGAGCCGGAGGCTAAAAAAACGTGAGCTAGCTCACACTAACTCAGCTTAGAGGGAACACTGCTGCTGACCTGTAGGAATCATTCACCCTTGGATTTACCTGTTTGGGCAAGATATTCCAGGAGGCGAATAACTGCTGTAATGCAATGATAGCACAATATCCAGCGATGGGGAGACGCTGTTCCTAGAAAGCGAGCAGCTCCAGGAACACCCCAACCTATTCGGCTACACCCAGGGAAGTAAACTAAAACAAGAGGAAGGAAACAGCAGCTGTGATTTGGTGTGTTTATGTGCCAGTCTGGGATGTCATTCGTGTAGGAGCAGTTTACAGCTAAGTTAATAGTTATGCGAGGAAATCTTCCGTTAAAAAAAAAAATAGCCCCAATGCCTGATTTGGATCAGAACCATGGTAAGGGGGTGACCCTTTTCGATGCGCCATTTCCCCAATTTAAATCTCCCTACCACTTTCAGGGCAGTGGCTGTCAAAATCAAACAGGAATTCTGTTGGCTCAGCTAGTGAGTGTATATTCACGGTGATCAATACGTTTATCGCCATCCAGTTCTGCATGTTTAACTAGATATGTTGTTCTTCCCTATGCTTCAATAGGTTGTTACCCAGTGACAGCATTGGGGTGTGCGTGGGTGCGCGTAAGTCGTACTGCCAGGTTACCTGGTGGGGAATTTCCTGCCGGTGCTCCCCCATTCCTGCCATTGCTCAAATGAGCAGTAGGGGGGGGGATGGACGGACGACGGGGGGAGAAAGGATGTTGTCCGTGTGTCAATGTCATTTCCCTCAAGACCCCAGAAGTGACCTCACCAACGCACAAAGACTTTGCTGATCTCTGTGGCTTTTAACTGTAGAGACTGGTGAAACCCTAGAGCATTGGTGACACCCCTCCCAGGTTTTTGTGTCATCAACCATGCCCTTTTCCCCATGCCCCACACTCAGAGTCTTCCAAAGGTTCCAAGCATGCACCTGGCAACCCTGCGTACAAGTAGGGTTGCCAGATCTGGGTTGGAAAATACCTGGAGACTTTGGGGGTGAGTCCAGGAGAGGGCAGAATTTGGGGGATGGGAGGGGCCTCAGCATGGCGCAATGACATAGAGTCCACCCTCCAGAGCAGCCTTTTTCTCCGGGAGAGCCGATCTCTGCCAGCTGTGGATCAGTTGTAAAAGCGGGAGATCCCCAGGCCCCACCTGGAGGCTGGCAACCCTACGTACAAGAGGAAACCCTCCCCCGCCAAGGCTATGCTTGGCCCTGGCCCCAGAGTACTTCTCTGTTGCCTTTTGCATAAGGAAAGCGAGACACTTTTTGGAGACAACAATTGAACCTGCATTTGTCTTTCCCACCGGTGTCCCAGCCTTTTAACTCCATCTTCAAAAAAAACCCCTGTCTACATTTGTTTTCGTTTTCGCACTTCAACTGTGCGAGTATAATTTTGCCTGTCTGCATATGTTTATTGCCCTCTTGTGGTGGCCCCATTGTCACTGCCCCTCCGCACCGCTTTAAATGAATCTTCTCCAAACAACTTTCAAACAAGCACAGAGAAAGATGGCACCACAGCAGCATGAAACTGATTTAAAAATGCAAATGCAGATTCGACCAACATTTCCTTAATTTCTTGTTGCACTGTTTTTACAGTCACCCTAGCACACACACACACACACACACACGAAAGCCTAGTTGCCTCTGAGGCAGGACCTGCCATTGGAGAGGAAACCCCACACAATATTACAAAGGTTATTAAATCCGTGTTGAGGTTTCTATAAAAGGCAGGGGATAAATTCCTGTCCTTCTGCCATGTCTTTGAAGTAGATGGGAGCGAGGCCTGTGCAGGAATTAAAAGAAAAAGAAGCATACGTTCCTTTCAACTATCTGTTTGGGGAGCTTATAAACGTATGGCATAGCTCAGTGACTGTGGTTGTCAGTATATTATAGACACTTTTGTGCAAGATACTTTCCCCTCTCCGCCCCCTCCACCTGATTCTATCAGCCTTTGCCCATTCCCTGAATCGTTAGATTTATTTTTATCAGTATATATGGCTGGTTTCATTATTCATGAGTAGTCAAGAGAAATGAAACCAACTCCAGGAATGGGAAAAAGCATTTGGTCTTAACCAGTATTGCAGAGACGAGTATTTTACTGCACGTCACAATTGGCTAAATGCTTCGTTGTCCTGGCTAAGAGGCTTTCAATGTTGTTTTGGTTTCGAGAGATCGCAATGGACATATGCGAAGAGTGCCCAGAAACAGTGTTTATCGATGCATTATTTTTGTCACCTGTTTGGAGCAGCATTTCAGGACATAGTTTGATTGTTCAAAGGAGCTAAGACTGGTGCGATGGACATGTCCAACTTTATCATGAAAGCTCCCCTGTGAGTAATATCTCCAGTCCCTCAGTCGGGATCGGGAATTTTTCACCCCCAGCTCCTGTTGCTTGGAGAAGTGGCGAGAGAGAAACCAAACAGAAGAGAGAAGAGAAGAAGAGATTGGATTTATACCCTCCCCACAACAGACACCCTGTGAGGTCAGTGGGGCTGAGAGAGCTCTGACAGAAACCACTCTTTTCAAGAATACCTCTGACAGAACTATGGCTTGCCCAAGAGATCATCCAGCAGCTGCAAGTGGAGGAGTGGGGAATCAAACCTGGGTCTCCAAGATTAGAGTCTGCACACTTAACCAGTACACCAAACAGTGGAATCATGTTAGCCAATATGTTACTTCCAGGGAAAATCTAGAAGTGATGGTGGGTACGTTGAGAAATTGCCAGAAACGCCATTGTTTTACCGTGACTCATTTGCCATTCTTGAGAAATTGCCAGAAACGCTATTGTTTTACCGTGACTCATTTGCCATTCCAGCTTTTGTGAACCTGTTCAGAGTTTTTGTAGGGCACAATATCCGTCTGTCTTGGGGCTATCAGCTGGGAGCCTTTTGGGGCAGAAACATTGAGGGGGGGGTGGAGACTGGAGAGAAACAATATTGTGTTTAGCTGTGCCATCACTTCCCAGTTAATACCCAGAAGTGAGCGCATTGGATGACTTTGAGTGACCTCACAGCATTGAGTGACCTTGTCCCGCCTCCAGTTTTGATCCTGTTGCTCCATTGAGCGAGGGCGGGAGGTTGCCTGCCGTGATGGGCACAACCTGGTAAGTCTCATCTGTGTATCTGTCTAGTGCAGGGTCCCCAACCTTTTTGAGCCTGTGGGCACCTTTGGAAGTCGGACACGGGGGTGGGCAGAACAACAAAAATGGCGGCCACTGGAGGCATGGGCAACCACAAAATGGCTGCTGTAACTGGCAGAGCCAACCACACAGGCGAATCCCAAGTGCCGGAGAGAAGTGGGGTAATTAAAAAAACAACAAAGCAGCACTGGCAAAGAGGTGTAAGAGAGAATAAAACCAAAACTGTGATGGCAGCTGCTGCTGAAGCAGCATTATTTTAATCTGCAGGACAGTCTGCACTCCAGTGGTCAATCAAAAGCTCTGTTGGGCACGTATTTGATTTGGCTCTGCCCACTGGCTAAAAAATACTTGGTGGGTGCCGAAATTGGAGTCTGTGGTCACCATGGTGCCGACAGGCTCCACATTTGGGACCCCTGGTCTGGTACATTTTAAACCTGCCCTTCCTCCAAAGAGCTTGGTTCTCCCATCTCTGTTTTATCCTCCCAACAACCCTCGGAGTTTGGTGAGGCTGAGTACGTGTGCCGGTACAGACCACCCATCAAGCTACCATGGCGGGGTGGGGATTTGAATCTGGTTCTCTCAGATTCTAGTGTGGCACTCTGAAAGCCAGTTTAGTGTAGTGGTTAGGAGCGCGGACTCTAATCTGGGGAGGACCGGGTTTGATTCCCCACTCCTCCACATGCATCTGCTGGCATGACCTTGGGTCGGTCACAAGTTCTCTCAGAGCTGCTCTTGAAAGAGCAGTCCTCGAAAGAGCTCTCTCAGCCCCACCTACCTCACAGAGTGTCTGTTGTGGGAAGGGGAAGGAGATTGTAAGCCACTCTGAGACACCTTCGGGTAGTGAAGGGCGGGGTATAAAGCCAAGCTCTTCCACTGCTGCTGCTGCATCACATTGATTACAACTGTATTAAGTAAAGGTAAAGGTAACGGTTCCCTTGCTCGAAAGCCAGTCGAATCCGACTCTAGGGTTGCGGTGCTCATCTCCGTTTCCAAGCCGAAGAGCCAGCGCTGTCCGAAGACATTTCCGTGGTCATGTGGCCAGCATGACTAAAAACCAAGGCGCACGGAACGCTGTTACCTTCCCACTGAAGAGGTACCTATTTATCTACTTGCAATTTCTTGCTTTCTAACTGCTAAGTTGGCAGGAGCTGGAACTAGAGACGGGAGCTCACTCCATCATGCGGTACCCGGGTCTCGAACTGCTGAACTACTGACCTTCCACAGCCTGCAGTTCAGCATCTTAACCACTTGAGCCACCGCAGGTCAACTGTATTACTGTGTACCAAAATGGTACCGTGTACCATGCTCTACCAAAACACAACAGAACAGTACCTAGTTATTCCATGGAGCCTTAGAGGCACCCTGCGAGGACATTCTTCAGAAACCAGAATACTGAGTATTCCTCTTAAACATAAGAAACTATTACCCTTGACGAAGCAATCTGGCAAAGAATGATGAGCTTTTTATTCATTTTGGTACATTTTTGCATTTATGAACAGGCAAAGCTTTCTCCCGTTCCCTTCTGTCCTGGTACACGCAGCCAGCCATTTCCTTACGAGCAAATTGGGCACCTACCTCAGGAGAATTTCTCATATTTTTTGAGGGAAAGAAATCAGGGTGGGGGGAACTGGAACTGAAACGTCTCTGGATGCTTTGGTATTTACCGCTGAATACTCGAGAGAGATTGGTACCATCTGTTTCTGGTACCTAGCTTGATGCAGAATCACGAGGAGGTCTAAAAGACAAAGGAGATTACTAATATATTAGAAACGGTCAACAATGGTCAGTGCTTCTCTCAAATACAATATCTAGCATAAATAAAGAGGGTTCTTTAAAAGACAAGAAGAGAATTTCCAGTTTCCAGGCTTCACCTGGCCTCAGCGGAGGTGGTAATACCTGGCAGTATGTAAATCACATCTGTCCAGTGACATTTTGTGTGTGCGCGCGGCTGTACACGCCGAATGCCACACTCTATTGCCCGACTCCCAGAGGGTTTGCGGAGAGACATAAGGACAGCCATTCATTACTGGCTTCCTTTGCTGAGAATAACAGCTTTTGTATTTAGTGGGAGGTTCGGAGAGGCACCGGGAAACTCACACGGGTCCCCGAGCTCCCGTGTTTTAAATCTCTCCAGCTTGTTTGTTCTTTTGTTCGCCTGTCATTGTGCAGCGAACAGCATGGTCGGTGTCTGCCTTCTGCATCAGACCGAGATGCCAGTTGGGGATAGGTGAAAACCAAAGGCCCAGGGGCAGCGACTGGGAGGGAAACATGTTTACACTGATCGGCTCTGCTGCCGACTCCTAGGTGGAAACGACTGAGGCGCTGCTGGGAGGGCGGCCATTCTGTGTCAGTTGCCATGTCACCTAATAGTAGCTTTCGAAAGCTCCTGCCGATTCCTATTTGCGTCTAGGATTGGCTGGCTCATGGGCCTAAGGAGCTCTTATAGAGTTTTCATTAGCTTGGGGCCAGGCAGATCAAGCTGTCTGCTTTCGAGAGACCTGGTGAGGTATTGAAAGAAGCCAGGTCCGTGGCCTGGTGTTCACAATGGACAATGGTGGTGAGCCATCAATAGCCAGACAAATTGCTTCCACTTTCATTGGCACGGGGACAGGATTGATTCTCATTCAGGCAGCATGGAAGATGTTGTCTGTCTTCTGTATCTCTGCTCAGCTCACTGTGGAGACTTCCTCTGGAAGAAGGTATTCTCTGGGGCGGGGTACTCTTCCTCCACTGAGAGCAACTTTTCCTCCGGACAAAGGCTTCTTCCTCTGGGGGAAGGGTCCACCCTAGGGCTGCCACTCCCCCCATAATTACAGTTCAGACTACAGTTCCCCTGAAGAAAATGGATGGTTTGGAGGGTGGACTCTATGGTATTGTACCCCACTGATGTCCCTGTCCTCCCCAGGCTCTACCCCTCAATCTCCAGACGTTCCCCAGCCTGGAGCTGGCAACCCGATCTGTCAAATTCAACAGCAAGTAAATCTCCACACACGTTTCCAAGGAAGCATTATGCTTTATTAGAGTACAAAACTGGTACCATGTCCACAGGATTATTGTTAGGAATAACCAAGGGGCGGAAACATCCCTACATATAGCAGGATGAGGCAAATGGCTAAGCAAATGAAATTCGAGCGCACGGGCAGGAATTCTCCTGGCGGGAGGATACATAATAAGCGGGAGAGTCTCAGTGCCTCATGAGAGCTGAAAGATTGACACCAGCGGTGGAACGCAAGCCCTCCCCCCTTCACAAGGCCAGACAGATAATGGAGTCCGGCAGCATTGGTTCTCACGGTCTCCCTATCGCTGTTTACAGCAAGCGGCAGAGCAGCGAGCAAGCCAGGGTCAGAGAATGGAAAAAGCAAAACATGGCAGCTAGCTGACACTGGTGGTCAGGGGGGGACCTACCAACCCTACTCCATTTTGACTGGTCTCGATTGGCAACTTATCCCTCTTCTCTCCTGAGTATGGTTACTCAAGTCTGAAGCATGGGAGATCCTCAGAAGTAATGTCTTCTTCGGTGCACCTCTCATATCAGCACAATGGCTGAGAAGGGCGGAGGGTTTCACCCCTGCAGTTGAATGAGTTTGAGAGGCAGAGATGGGTGGAATGAGCTTCCCCATTTGTCTTCTAAGCCTGGAAGATGGTGGAGAGATGAAGTCCCACACGAGGGCAGGGACTTTTCATCCATCTCTCACTTTTGAGTCTCCAAATTAAAAGATGTCCGCAGTCCAGGAGAGCACACCTGTAAACTCCTGGGTGGGGGTAGTGATCATCACTGAGCCAGGAAGCCTCCAGTTCAGATTTGATCTTCTTCTACGGACTGACGGAATGCGTCTATCCAGGGTATCATTTCTCAGACATGTATCTGCGATATAATATTACTGATCTTCCTTCAAGGTTCTTGTCAGGATCACTGTAATACTATTCGTTTGCTCAAGAATGGGAATCCCGGAGAGAGTATGAAATTAGTTCTATATTGAAATTTCCCTCAGAATTTCAGTGTCATTTTGTGGGGGGTGGGGGCAACCTTCTTGTCACCATCCGGTTCTACCAAAAACAAATGAGGGGAAAAAAAATAGGTTGTGGAGATTTCTGTCTCCATTTTTTTTTATGCTTTCTGGGAGTTGCTGGGAAATGTTCCCTTTTAAGAACATGAGAACATAAGAGAAGCCAATGTTGGATCAGGCCAGTGGCCCAAAATACCAGGTGTCATCAGGAGGTCCAGCAGTAGGGAAGTAATACTGAGCTCCAGACCGAGTGAAGAACAGAAACAAAACTTAGTGATGGGAATTATACAAACATCTGGTCTGGAGAACGAGCAAACTCAAGCAGTCAAAAGAGTACCAAGTATCATGGAAAACATACAAGTGCTGATATAGTTGCCCTGTTGGGCCAAACAGTGCTTCCCCAGGTAGGGTTGCCAGGTCTGGGTTGGAAAATACCTGGAGATTTTGGAGGTGGATCCAGGAGAGGGCGGGGTTTGAGGAAGGGAGGGGCCTCAGCAGAGGTCATTTCGGGGGGATCGCGGGGGATCGCAGTTCCCCCGGGTGAGGTACGGGGGGCGGGGCACATGACGAAGCCCCACCCCCTGCTTCCGTCCGCCCCGCTTCCGGCCCTCATTCAGCCAGGAGGAGGCAGGAGAAGAGGGAGGGTAAGTTGCTTCCTCCCTGCCTCTCCCCACCCCTGCCTGCCTGGGGCCAGGGAGGGCCTTCGCGGGGCTTCCTTGCACTCCCGCCGGCCTTGCAGGTCCACCGCCGGGCCCCTCATGGGGCTCGTCAGTGGAGCTGCAAGGCTGGCGGCAGCGGGGGCCCGGGACTGTTGGGGGCGAGGTGTGTGGCCTTATGACACACTTCCAGTGATGTCAGGGGGTGTGGCCTTATGACACACTTCCGGTGATGTCAGGGTGTGTGGCATATGCTAATGAGTTATGCTAATGAGTCCCCCTAGCTCTTTTCCTACGAAACGACCCCTGGGCCTCAGCATGGTACAATGCCATAGACTCCACCCTTCAAAGCAGCCATTTTCTCCAGGGGAGCTGATCTCTGTCAGCTGGAGATCAGTTGTAAAAGCAGGAGATCCCCAGGCCCCACCTGGAGGCTGGCAACCCTATCCCCAGGGCTGTTTTAGGTCAGCAAAAAGCCCTTCCCTCACATCACGGTCATGCTCAGAACCAGTTCCCCGTATTCCTGATAACTGGATGAAAATAATCCCGGGAGTTGCCTGTACGGAACTCACCGTGCCCGTCTCGTTTAGCTGAGCCCTCAGTTGACCGGTCTGTGATCAAGCAACTGAGTATTTTTTATCTCCACCTTTAACACAGGAGGGATGCTGAGGCCTGCTTTATCACAAGGAAACCAGTCCCCGGCTGGTACATTTTTCTAAGCACAGCAATATCATCCGGAACAGTGAGGTATCCTCCAAACCCTCAATGAGCTGCAGTGACTTCTCTCTGAGATAATAGAAGCTTAGAATAGTTATATCGGTGGAGGTGGCTTCAGTCTAGCCGTATTCCTGAGGAGATAAAAAGCAGCCCTTGAAATGATAGGTCATTAGCCTTGTTCAAAGAGAACAATGTGTGCTATGCTGTAGGAGTACGGCAGCTGAGAACCAGGCGTTCCTCTGGGGAATCCGTGGATCAGGCTGCAGCGGCTTTGCCCTATTGCTTACAAAATCAACTGTGGCAGGAATTTGACTACCAGCTCTCTGAATCAATAGAACAGTTCAGAGGCTGGGCCTAATGGTTGGAATGGTCAGAGGAGGTAAATTCATGCATGATTCATCTCTGAAGATCTACGAGAATATATGAGGAGTATGGGAGTCAACAAGGTGTGAAATTCCACCTGAGGAATGCATTAGACCTGCTGAGAACCTCAACATGAACGTGATTACCTTATGCTTGAATCCTCCTAAATACACACAAGACAAAATGCTATTAGATCCCCCCCCCCAATGTCCCCTGGGGAAGTTGGACTAAAACAGCTGGGCAGTATCCAGATTTGCTACAGGGTCAGGCCATTGGCAGCTCGTGAGCATATTTTCCACGTAGATATGGTCATGTCATTAATGTGACTTACTCGTATTGTAAAGCAGGGAATCACTTGCAGTACTTCTTTTCTTTGTGCTTGTACAGTCAGAGGCATCCTTTAAATGACCAGTATCAGCCAAATCATATAGTCTGCTTGTAGTCACCAGCAAAGCTCCCTCTAAGCTGTGAAGTCCGGTGAGCAAAAATTCTACTTTGTGAACTACCAGCATTAAAGTTGTGAGCAAGTGATTTGGCTACTGCATAAATTAGTTTGATCTGGAGCCATCCTTTCTGAGCTAAGACAAATATGTGTGAGCCAGAGGCTAAAAAACTGTGAGTTGGCTCACACTAACTCAGTTTAGAGGGAACACTGGTCACAAGTATAATGTTTAAGTGTAAGGCTTAGCTGTATTTATGGACAGATACTGAAAGCACATGGGGACAACTAAGTAGTAAGTCTTGACACACACACAAAAATAATTTTTGTCTTGTCTTTTAAAAATTGGAGGCAATGGTGGCTGCAGGAACAGCTGTGGTGAGACAGTGATACAGGATAAGAAAGCAATGTGATTGTTTAAAATGGATACATCTGAATGTGAACATATCCAAACAATTCACCGGGTGATCAGTTCTCTGCTTACAATGGGCAAACAAGAAATAATCTGAACTGGTGGGTGATTGATCATGGCTAGAATTTATCAGAATTCTTATGACTTTCCTAAGAATTCTTCAGGTTTTTTGTCTTCAAATCTGCCTACAATTTCACTTTAGGTAACATCTGACAACTGGTCTAAGTGAATGGCTACATTCAGCCATAACTATAAATCTTGGTTTATGGTGCAACTGGTTCATCAAACTGAAGTGTGTTGCATGGCATTAAACTGGGTTTCAAACCAGGGTATATAGCTGGCTTATAGCCACAGTTGGTATTAACTGTTCTAATGACTGCATTCACAAACTACAGTTAGTTGAGTAGTGCTGTACCTCCCAGCCGTTGCTCGAAGGCAGGTGAAAAATCTCAAGCACAAGCTAACATCTATTATTTGTTTCTGGAAAAGGAACCAAAGTTTGTTGCTCAAAGCAGAGTTTGAACAAACCATGGTTTATTTACACCATACCAAGGGACATGAGCTTCAGCCTGGGCTGGAGGAGATTAGGTGCTCAGCCTCACCTCCTCCTTGTGCCTGGGGCAATGAAAGAACTCCTGCCTATGGGAAAGGATTCTCACCTGTGCCCCCTTGAAACATATTAGCAATGAAGCTGACGGGCAGTAGATTCAGGATGGACAAAAGGAAATACTTTTTTACGCAATGAGTGATTCAAATGTGGAACTCACTGCCAAAGGATGTAGTGATGGCCACAGGCATAGACAGCTTTAAAAGGGGATTAGACACCTTCATGAAGGATAGGTCTATCTGTGGCTATTAGCCATGGTGACTAAAGGGAATCTCCACATTCAGAGGCAGTCAGGATCCCTGGCCAAACTGGCCCGGAGAAAAATTGCTGCCTGACCCCAAGGTGGTGATTGACATTTCCCTGGGTGTGTAAGAAAGGACATGAGAACTAAGCACTGAGGCAACCCTTCCTGCCCTCCCTCTCATGATCTGCCTAAGTTCTCAGAATCAGCATTGCTGTCGGATGGCCATCAACCTCTGCTTGAAAACCTCCAAAGAAGGAGAGCCCGCCTCCTCCCGAGGAAGCCTGTTCCACTGTGGAACTGCTCTAACTGTCAGGAAGTCCTTCCGAATGTTTAGCTGAAAACTCTTCTGATTTAAGTTCAACCTGTTGGTTCTGGTCTGACCTTCTGGGGTAACAGAAAACAACTCTGCATCATCCTCTACGACAGCCCTTCAAGTGCTTGAGGATGGTTATATCACCTCTCAGTCATCTCCTCTCCATGCTAAACATACCCAGCTCCTTCATCCACTTGAAGACCTGCTGGATGACCTTAGGCCAGTCACAGTTGTCTCAGAACTTTCTCAGCCCCACCTACCTCACAAGGTACCGGTTGTGGGGAGAGGGAGGGAAAGATGATTGTGAGCTGATTTGAGACTTCTTAAAGGAGAGAAAAGCGGAATATTGAAACCTACTTCCTTTCTTCTTCTGATGATGATGATGAAGAAGAGGTACCCTATTGCTTAGAAATGAAGCATGACTAAGAATTTGACAACCAGCTTTCAAAATCCTTAGAATAGTCCAGAATTCAGAAGTGTGGTGTGTTTGTGATGTAAACAGCACTCTGTCTGTAATAGGCAACTAATTTTTTTTGGGGGGGGGGCAACATATCAGCAAGGAAACAGTTAAGTAGCGACAAAAGTTGGGTTTAAGTCTCCCGGAAAAAAGTCTTGATACCCTAAAGCCGTAAAACTGAATCCCGAAGAACAAGACTAGAAGAGAAACTTTTGTACTGGTTCCGGAGGTCCTCATTTAGGCACACACCAGGGCTCCTGATCAGGAGAAGATGAAAAACTTGTTCTGACAGACACTGGGCAGTAACTGTGACACATATGTCATTTTCGAGGCACTGCAACGATATGAAATGGAGGGGAAAAAATGAGGGGAAAAGGCAACATTATTTTTTATAAGGTGCAAGCCAGGGGGCAAAGACAGATTCCTCCAGTAATGAAACAATGATCAGTGCACCTGACAGTCGCTCTTTCATAAGAAAGCTGAATACTCAGCGGCAGAATTCCCAGGTGCATTCTTGCTGACAGGGCTACAGTCTACCTTTTAAAAAATTTTGCTTCTCGTTCCTGTGTGGATCCCAGTTAATTAGCCATGGTGTATCATCAGGCTGTTTTGCCCCTGGTCCAGCGACCGAAGAGCCACTTCAGCGAACTCCCACCAAATGGTCTTCGATCAAGTCCTGCCGCTGAAGATACTGCAAATCGATCCCACAATGTGTGACTGGAGAGGTCCTGGCTGGACGAAAGGATGGCCCTCTTGTTTAACTCAAGGCCTATTTTAATTTATATTGAGGAAAGTAAATCAATTAATGAGGTGGTGACAGGGATGCCAGCCTCCAGGTGGGACCTGGGGATCCCCCGGAGTTACAGCTCATCTCTAGACTACAGAGATCGGTTCCCCTGGAGAAAAATGGATGCTTTGGAGGGTGGACTCTGTGACATTATGCCCCACCGAGGTCCCTGTCCTCCCCAGGCTCCATCCCCAAATCTCCAGGAGTTCCCGAACCTGGATCTGGCAACCCCCTACCCCCATCCCCCACTGGTGACTGGGGGGGCACGTGACAACCCTGTGTGTGTGAGTGGACCTCTGAGAGCTCCTTGCTGGAGGATATGATGGCCCTCTTTTTAACCTCAGGATCTATTTTAAGAACATAAGAACATAAGAGACGCCAATGTTGGATCAGGCCAAAGGCCCATCCAGTCCAACACTCTGTGTCACACAGTGGCCAGAAATAACAGTGCCATCAGGAGGTCCACCAGTGGGGCCAGGACATTAGAAGCCCTCCCACTGTTGACCCCCCCCCCAAGCACCAAGAAGACAGAGCATCACTTGCCCCAGAGCCCCTAGCTATACCTTGTGGCTAATAGCCACTGATGGACCTCTGCTCCATATGCTTATCTAATTCCCTTTTGAAGCCGTCCATGCTTGTAGCACCCACCACTTCCTGTGGCAGTGAATTCCATGTGTTAATCACTCTTTGGGTGAAGAAGTACTTCCTTTTATCCGTTGCTTTATATTGAGGAAAGTAACCCAATTAATAAGATGCTGACCATTTAGCAAGGAGTGGGGGTTGCAGTAATACAGACTTTGGGTGGGTCAAAGAAAATAAACAAATTTCCCCAGAACATGTTAACCTGATATGGCCCCCTGGCATATTTTAACCTGTTGTTGTTTTCTTGACTGCTGTAAACAGAATAGCTAAAAACGGGGAGGGTGGGGAGAAAAAGGAAACTCTTACATTAAAGGGTTTCTTAAAACTTCAGCAGTCATGGGGGGGAAAAAAACACCCCAGAAAATGCTGACATCCCTTCACAATTCATAGAAGAGTATAGCACAGCTGTGTTTTCTGACTGCACTTAAATCCCGTCATTCTAACATTTTGCGGCTCCTGAATACTCGTTCACTGCCTTCTTTTTCGCCTTCGTCTTACAGTCTCTTTTGGACGGCTCAGCTCATTTTCTTAAGCTAAATATTTCAAGAACTGAGTCTCTTTTTTGTTCTCCTCGTGCTTAAGGATGCAGAAACTCGTGAATAATGGGCTCTTTAGGGGTTCTTCAGTGTTCTAGGAGCCCTGTTTCATACCTTCCTTGGCTGTTCTCCAAAAACCCAACTTTGGAGGACTTCTTGCTGCTACAGTTCGATTACTTTTTTAATTGTCTATTCCTTTAGCAGTTTGATTTGAGACGTATTTTTTAGGAATTGATTAAAATGTGTTATTTTATGAGAAGCCCTTAAACACAATCCATTCTGCTTCCCAGGGTTGTAAATGGGCTGCATTACGCCCTATCGATGTGGTTTCCCTTCCTATGGAAAGCAGAAGTAGGAATGTTAATAATCTCGTCTTTAGAGATCAATGAGGCTTGAGAGGATCCTTCCTCTCCTCTGCTTTGGGTGCTGGTGAATATTCCTACAGATTCTCCTTGCCACACAGAGTAGATGTTTGTATGTCATTCTTTTATTTCCCTTACAGAAATCACTTTTTTCTTTTTGCAACAGAGGATTTAAATTGATCATGATTTGTGTTAAGTGCCTATATTTTGATCAGAAATGACAGCTGATGCATTTTCTTACATATGGGCGTAACTACATACATACATTTGTCTCCCCTTGCATGCATACTTACATATGGGTGTAACTACATACATACATTTGTCTCCCCTTTTAGCAGGCAAGGTCACCTCCACCAGATTCCCGTGGATATTGAACTGGTACATCGGGGACAAGCTCTGATCCATTGTTGTCCATGGAGAGAACATTGGCTGAGCATTCTGAGCCACTGACCTTGGAAAGGAGCTGCCAGTTAACATTCACAGCGGTGCTGTTACTAGTCACAATGGGACACTTGGTGCGGTGCAGTGATTATGCTCTGTGGAAGACCTTCCCAAGCCCAACCACTGCCCTCCCCAGTCTCCACCCCCAAATCCCAAGGAATTTCCCCTCCTGGAGGTGGTGACCCTACTTCTAAGACTTGGGTCCTATGACCATGTTCTTCCTCCACTGCTGACACTTTGGTTGCCCCAAGGGCTCCTTGACAAACACTGATCTTGAGCCAATGAAAGTACTAGAGGCAGAGAAAGTAAGCTGTGCTTTGGCTGGATTAGTAAAGGGCACACAGAGCGTGGTCATAGGATCTAAGCCTTAATCCGTTGCAGTCAAGGGGATCAGAAGGGTATAACTCTGTTTACTACTGCACTATTGGACTACCATTTTTAATGGCTAAAGGGATGCCACACTGGCAGATGGGGGGCCGGGCTCCCAGCTTTCCATAGTGGAACGCTGCCGGCTCCAAATGGTTGCTTCGTCCCGCCATTCCAAATTGTCCTTTTCCACAGGGCTGCATGATTGTTTTGCTCATATCATTGAGTGTTTGGACAGTGGATGACACGATCTGTTCAGTTTTCAGTCGGAAAACAACTTCCTCGAGGAGATCAAAACAGAAGGGTTTCCAGCATTTAGAATTGCAATGATACGTGCAAGCCTTCCCTCCACTGTGGTTTGACAGACTGCATTTATCCGCCAGCACTTATGATTGCAACTCGTACTAATAAATCAGGCCTGGGCTCTTAAGAGGGAGGGAAGGTGGCATCGGTACAGCCTGATCTCGTAAGCAAAGCAGGGTTGGTACTTGGAAGGGAGACCACTGGGGTTGCTATAAGTCAGCTGCGACGTGACAACATTTCTCTCTCTCTCTCTCTCTCTCTCTCTCTCTCTCTCTCTCTCTCTCTCTCACACACACACACACACACACACACACACACACTCTTATGAGCCACCAAGTTGAATGCAGGACATCAGCTATATATGGTGCCCTGTGAGATGCTGGACAGTTCCACCAGTTCTTGCTGTTTCAGCTGCTTGACACACATATGGCGGGTGATAATTCACCTTTTTATTTATTTATTTTATTTATTTATACATTCATAAGAACATAAGAGAACATAAGAGACGCCAATGTTGGATCAGGCCAAAGGCCCATCCAGTCCAACACTCTGTGTCACACAGTGGCCAGAAATACCAGTGCCATCAGGAGGTCCAGCAGTGGGGCCAGGACATTAGAAGCCCTCCCACTGTTGACCCCCCCCCAAGCACCAAGAAGACAGAGCATCACTTGCCCCAGAGCCCCTAGCTATACCTTGTGGCTACTAGCCACTGATGGACCTCTGCTCCATATGCTTATCTAATTCCCTTTTGAAGCCGTCCATACTTGTAGCACCCACCACTTCCTGTGGCAGTGAATTCGGCTTATATAGGAGTCTAGGTCTGCTTTCCCTATCTACGGCCACATAGTGCAGGGGCGGGGGGCTGCCTACTGGCACCCAGGTGGTGGGGCTCGCTGTTTTTCCGGCTCGGCTCCTTCCTCTTCTTCCGGCGGCCTTCGGGTCGGTGCTTCCATCCTGGCGGCCAGAGATAGGTCTTCCCTTCCGCTGCTGCTGCTGCTGCTGCATTATAGCTTGCTTCGCCAGACTCTCTCAATCGCTCAGCCATTCCATGTTTCAACCTGGGTCCTAGACTCAGAACTCTGAGCATGAGATTTCTGTGGTGAATGCCAATAAATCAAAAGTAGGTTTGCAGTTTACAGAGCTAATGTTTTAAGCATGTTTTTATTTTAAGTTAAAAAAGAAATCTTTGTGTCCGTGTCCTTTATAAAGTTTATATCTCAGCTACCTGGCATTACATTTTATGACACACATGGCCCGGCCCAACAAGGTCTCATTTATGTCAGATCCGGCCCTCATAACAAATGAGTTCGACACCCCTGCCTTAGGGGATCATAGTAGGTATGCAGAGTAGTGAAACATAAATGCAAGGCTGCCTCTGCTGTACCACATTGCAGTGGGCAAGAAGGAGACATGCTTTCCTTGGTGGTTTTGTGGAGGGGGGGGAACAGGCAGCATTCCCTACTAGCGTAGAATGACCACTTCTGGTTTTCTTCATGCTCCATTCTTCCTTCGGGATACTTTGAGTGTCGTGTGAAGGGATCCCACAATATCTTGGATCATTCTCAGGCTCTTTGTACAGTGGGCAGTGTGAATGAGGGCCATAACAACAGTGGGAAGTGTATTTTCTGTAATGTGAAGTTTGTAGTGGATTTGGAAGGCGAGGACACAAGACTTTGTATGCTGTTGGCTTGTTAACAATCCTCCTTCCAAGATGATCCCACAATGATCTTTCTTTCTCTAGCACCAGGTCAGCATAGAACTTGTATCCCCTCTAGTAACAATCCATAACTTGGTAACCTCCAAGTAGAGCTTTGCCAACCTGCAGGTAGGACCTGAAGATCTCCCAGAATTACAACCAGACTCCAGAGATCAGTTCTGCTGGAGAAGAGGTCTACATTGGAGGGTGGACTCTATGGCATTGTACCCCACTGAGGTCCCTGTCCTCCCCAGGCTCCACCCCCAAATCTCCAGGGGTTTCCCAACCTGACGTTGGCTACACTACTTGCTGGAAGACCGTGTTCTTGTGATGAGAACTATGGCTTCTGCATTATTTGTGTGTAATGGCTAGCGATACTGAGTGCTGAATTCTCCTCTGTTCTGAAGCCTTGCTTTGGTAAGTTTCCGTATGCCAAATTTTAGACTTAACTATATGGTTATATTTTTTTTAACTGCCCTGAAGGACAGAATTTTTGTTATAATTTTCACTACAAACAGAAATAAACAAACAGACATACAAATACTAGACAAAAAAACATAGATGGGGGGTGATAAATCCCACTTAATATACAAGTAAAAAGCCTCTTAATTTTCCACTATATAGATCTAGTTCCATTATTCCTTATTGGGCTATGTATATGTTCTTTTCTATTAATTCTGCAACTATATGGTTACCTTGATTCTGTCAAGTACTGCCCAGCTGACATCCATCACCACTGGGAAGACGCTAACATCAGTACAGCTGCTATTTTGGAGTTATCATGACCTCAAGCCAAGGTTTTATGAGATTGTTCTACAGCTTTCGGTACCAACTGGGTGCCCAGTGGATAAGGGAATGTTCTGCATCACCAAGGACCAATTGACAGTGTTCCTTGGCCTACTCCCAAGACTGGGAGGGAAACAAACAAACAAACAAAAAAACCCCAAAGGCAAAGCCAGTGTGGTATAGAGTTCTTTAGCAAAAAAAATCTTGGTTCTCAGTGTGTTCCACTAATTTTCACCATGAGACTTTTTCTCACAGTAAGTATGATACATTACATCTCCATTCTGTGAGGCATAGAGAGGAACTTACTTTTCTATCTTAGAGTCCAGCGGGGCACCTTTAAGACCAACAAAGGTTTATTCAAGGCGTAAGCTTTCCTGTGCAGGCACACTTTTTTCAAATACATTGGAATGGAAGGAAGCATTCAAACTTATAGACAGAGGCCGAACAGCAGATTAACATGTAACATGATGAAGATGTTTTAAGATATGCGAAGACAAAACTAAATAACAAGCTAAGGTTATACGGTCAACAGGTGTCTTGATTTAATTAAGGGGGGAATGGACAGCGAAGCAATAAATATGGCAAAACGGGATAGTCAGTCATGTTTGGAGACACCACAACCTATTTTTCTTTAGTCAGGCAAATACAATATATCGATATCAATAGATAGATAGATAGATAGATAGATAGATAGATAGATAGATAGATAGAATGGTTGAATTATTCACCCAGCACTGTTTTATCTTTGCTAGCAGTTCTGATATTTTTATTGCTAGTTTGAAATTAGAGTCTCATTGCTCATTTATTATCTTCCTTTATTAATCCCCACCTTTCTGCTGTTCTTACTCTTTTTAATGCTTTTTAGAAGCCTATTTCACGGTTTCTAATGGGCATTATAAGCCTCTTCAGAAATAATTGCATTGATAGCCTCAGCTACAAATGTTTACCATCGTTAAATTAAATAAACAATACCGGATGGTTGTATGCATGTCTTTGCTGAAATCTGGAAAAAAGGTTCTTCTGAGGCATTGAAAATTACATTTTTTAAAAAAATAGTGTACTCTATGCAGATCTTACATTTTTGCATAGCAGTAATCCCTTTATAATCCCTTGCAAATTGTATGTATGAGCAAGCTTCTTGATTGTTCATTTCTTTGGGGATACCACGTAGAATAGAACCTTCAGAAAGAAGACATTTATCTTTGCATGTGAAACACATCCAATCTGCAGTAGAATAATGTTATAAACATGTCATCTTAAATGTATTTCACACATTTGCACATAAATAAATATAAGTGTATGTTTCTTCTAAACATATGGAGATCTGACTGTGCTTTATTGCAGATTTAATTCTTGCTGTCGTTAAGCAAGGACCCAGTATAATTATAGAAGGAAGCAGAAACATTAAACATTCATTACATTCCTCCACCACCACCCCCTTTCCTCTTGTTTTTGGTCTGAGGATATAAATTGAAACGTCTGTTAAAATACTGTGATCATAAATAACCTAATGATTCTGTGCAGGGATGCTAAGAACTTTACCCCTCAAATGGTGACTGACATTTCAGCTTACTTTGTTTGAAATGCCCGGTTTAACCAACTACAATATATGCTCACAAACAGCCTTGCATCTGTCCGGAAGCACTGTCCAGTAACACAGACCCATAGCTACAGTGGGGCTGTTCGGAGCCCGGCCTCCCCACTTACCACCAAGGCCCCCCCACTTCCATTTTAAAAAAAATTATTTATCACACTTGTCGCTGCCATCCAGGTACCAACTGATGCCCCCCTTCCTCCACTCTGCTTTTTAGAGCAAGGGTGGTGAGGGGGCGAATGGGGAGCATTGTCAGGAGATCCCCTGCCAGAATCAAGTAAATGGACTGGCAACCATAATCTGTGCAGTACCGATATTTAGTATGGACTCTGGATAATGTCTGGTGGCCTTTGATTGCACATGCTTGGTTCATTACGGGCTGTCACTTTTGGAAGCAGTTTAGTTTGAGTTTACATGCTGCTTTTGTACATCTAGGGAGCTGCTCATGTGGTTAAGACGCTGAACTGCAGGCTGTGGAAGGTCGGTAGTTCAGCAGTTCGAGACCCGAGAGTTGCCGCATGACGGAGTGAGCTCCCGTCTCTAGTTCCAGCTCCTGTCAACCTAGCAGTTCGAAAGCAAGAGATTGCAAGTAGATAAATAGGTACCACTTCGGTGGGAAGGTAACAGCGTTCCGTGCGCCTTGGTGTTTAGTCATGCCAGTCACATGACCAGGGAAACGTCTTCGGACAGCGCTGGCTCTTTGGCTTTGAAATGGAGATGAGCACCGCAACCCTATAGTCGGACTCGACTGGCTTTTGAGCAAGAGAACCTTTACCTTTACCTTTACTTTTGTACATCTGCAATTGGCAGTTTTCTTCCCTCTTTTCCTCTTCCCTGGCACATAACAGCCAAAACCTTTATCCTCTCTATCTTCTTATGTATTTACCAAAGGTGCACACCTCTGTGTTGAAGAAAGCAATTTCATTTCAAGATTCCGAGGCTCCATGATGTATCCCTTGATCTGTAAACTGTCTTGAGCTGCAAGGAAAGGCAGGATATAAATATTGTAATGAACAAATCTAAAGTAAATGTCTCCAGACTAGCACATCAGCAGTGTCTTTATTTGTAGCGGGAGGGCTTCTGGAGCTCTGGCCCCGCTGGTGGACCTCCTGATGGCACTTGGGTTTTGGCCACTGTGTGAGACAGAGAGTTGTACTGGACGGGCCATTGGCCTGATCCAGCATGTCTTCTCTTATATTCTTATGTAGCCCGCCTTTCTCACTGTGACTCAAGGTGGATTACAGAATAAAACACAATGCCATCGTGCAGTGTAAGTCATCCGATTAATAATGCAGCAGGACTAAGAATGTAAAATCAGAGGGCAGTGCAAAGAATGCAGATTACAGAATAAACAGGGGGGGGATACAGTCCCACCGCATAAAACATCCAATACATATAGGACTAGGATTCCAAAATTAGCAGACATACAGGCTTAGTTTAGACATAATGCAGAATCATGGTTTACTTAAACTGTGGTTAGTGTGGTTGTCTGAATGTAGGCCACTCCACTAACTAGGGTTAGTTGGGGTCCATTAAAAGCAGAATCTGGTGCCAGGATTTGAAGGTGGTTTATTAACTGCAGTTAGTCTTAGCTACGTAGGGTTGCCAACCCCCGGGTGGGAGCTCGAGATCTGGAATTACAACGGAGCCCCAGACAACAGAGACCAGAGCTCGTGGATAAAATGTCTGCTTCAGACGGTGGACTCCGTGGCATTTTACCCTAGCTGAGTTCCCTCCCCTCCCTAAATCCCATGCTCCCCGGTTTTCACCCCCCCCCCCAAATATCCAAGGATTTCCCAACCAAGAGTTGGTAACCTTATAACTATGGTGTCATGTGATGCTGAATGCCTTAATCTTGGTGTGTTCCTTGGTGATACTCTGACAGGCACTGACATTTGTATGCTCTTCTCTGAGCTAAATTCTGGTTTCACAGACGAACCATCGCTAAAACAAACCACGGCTTCATTTTATGTCTGAACCTGCTCTCAGACTGCTTCCTCAATGTAATGAAGATGAAAGGGGCCAAGAGCTTTGGTAACTAAGGGACACTTGGGGAATCCCATCTTGTGTCATTCATAAAACACATTTTATGCAGAAGGTGGCAGTGCGAAGAATCATAAGGGAATTCATATGTTTGACCTGTATAGTGTGGATTCTCAACTCTCCTGTGTCCAGGGCTCTTTTTGGGCAGGAACACACAGGAACGGAGTTCCGGCTGGCTCCCGAGTTGGCCATGCCCAGCAGGAACTCATTAGCATAATAGGCCACACCCAACAGCAGAAACTCATTAGGACTGGTTACATTAGGTGTGTGTGGCCTAACATGCAAAGGAGTTCCTGCTACAAAAAAGCCCCTGGGTTTTGACAACAAACAAGGTAAACAGAATAAGAAGCAAAAGGTGGGTGTGGCTGGATGAGCACACTTCTGGTAACTTCTGGCTTATTATGCTAATGAGTTCCTGATGTTGGGTGTGGCCTATTATGCTAATGAGTTCCTGCTGGGCTTTTTCTACAAAAAGAGCCCTGCCTGTGTCCTAGTCCTGAGGACTGCGTCTTTGGACAATCCCATTTTGTTATCCTCTCCTGCTCTTCTATGTCCAATACCTTTGTTCCATAACATTAGAATTCATTTTGAAAAGGGGCCTAGCTTTATTTCATCAAGCTGTCACCAGATTTACAAAAAAACAAAACCCCAAGGTCCTTTTGTCTTTGCTTGCAGGTAGAGTTCTTATTTTTTTTAATCTAATCTGTGTTTAAGGATGACAAAACACTCCCCCCCCATCAATATCATGAAACGACTGTCATAAAGCTGCCATTTTTATCGATCCTAACAATTATATCTAATTTTACTTTTACAGCAGGTAATAGAATCCTTCTGGTTTACTGTCTTTGGTATACAAGATCATCTCAAGGGTCTCTTCCTATACCCCTTTAACAGGAAAAGTGGAAAAGTTTGTAGCTGTGATTCTTTATCCTTAGAAGAATAAAAGTGACTACAAAGCAGGTCGGGCAAAAATCTTCCTTTCAGTTCAAACACTATTAAAGCCCCCAGTGATGAACTGCAGAGTTTGGCTTCAGCAATTCCTACCTTAAGTTCAGCACTTTCAGCGCCATCCTATGTAGATTTAGACTCTTCTAAGCCCATTGAAGTCAATGGGCTTAGAAGAGTGTACCTCTGCTTAGGATGTAGGCAGGGCTCCCTCTAAGCTGTGGAGTCTTGCGAGAAAAAAATTCTACTCTGTGAGCTACTGGCATTCAAGTTGTGAGCGAGCGATTTGGCTGCTGCATAAATTAGTTTGCTCTGGAGCCTTCCTTCCTGAGCTGAGACAAACATGGGTGAGCCGGAGGCTAAGAAACTGTGAGCTCGCTCACACTAACTCAGCTCAGAGGGAACGCTGCATGTAGGGTTGCGAACTCTGGTTTGGGAACTACCAGGAGGTTTTGGGGGTGGAGACTGGGGATGGTTGGGTTTGCAGAGGGGAGGAACCTCAGCAGGTTATAATCCCATAGAGTCCACCTTCCAAAGTGGCCTTTCCCTCTAGCGGAACTGCCCTCTATTGTCATTCCAGGAGATCTCCAGCTGCCTCCTAGAGGTTGACGTTCCATTTGGATGGCACTGTTAGTCCAGTAGGAGGCCACATGGATCTCTAAGGGATCTGGACATTTGTTCATCACCACCCCGTTCTTCTCTGTTGTGTCAAATTACATAGCATGTCTGTGATTTTCATAATCAGACCTGCAAAACTTGTAACCCAAGCCCAGCCAAGAGAGCCAGTCCCCCTACTATACTGTTGCCTGCCAGGTGTTTGGAATCTACACACCTTTGCCTTTTTCAATCCCGGTTGGCTCCAGAAACAAGCCCCTGGTGAGCCAATGCACAGCTGGGAAATTAACATTCTTCCCAGTAGGTTACCAGTTGTGCAGGTCTATTTGAATCTCCGGATCAGTTGTAATTTTACTCACACAGCCTTTTACTGTGCGTAATAAAGATGATGCTCTAGAAGGTGTTCCGGGAGAGAGAATTCATGGGAAGGAGAGAAGACAAATAATTAGTTATAATTTAGTATTGCTTGCTGATGTGGAGGAAGAAAATTCTGCCCTGTCTTTGAAGTAGCAAGAAGGTGCTGAGCATAATTTTTTTGCGAATGACAATATGTCTGATAAGCTGAAAAGAAATAGAAAAGCAGCAATATGAGTAAATTTGCGGGTTGTGTGTGTGGAGAGAAGTAAACAGAGCCTTTGAGAAGGGCCTGCCGTGGTTTATGCGGCACAAGCGAAGAGACACACAAACTGTTCATGTGTTCTGTGCTACAATGGCTGCCAATATCCCACAGTTGGAAGAACATGCAGATGGTGCTTTTAGGAACAAGATGGGGACCGAGGTGGCACAAAGACTGTCAGATCCCCCTGCTGGCCATTGGAATTCCTGATAGTTCCAAGAAGACAGAGCTTTGGGTTTTACGAAAGAGGAGACGTCGATAATCCATTTCACTCATTCCAGATCGATCGCGGATGAAGATGCCTTCCAAACCAGCCATGCCTTGCGGACTATTTTGAGCCTGAAACAATGGCCATTGCCCACTTCTTCTAGAGACTAAAAAAAGAAAGCTTGTAGCAAGTGTACTCCTGTCAGGGGGGGTTGCAACTAGGGTTGCCAGTCTCCAGGTGGAGGCTGGAGTTCTCCCGAAATTACAACT
This sequence comes from Gekko japonicus, assembly GCF_001447785.1. Classification (NCBI taxonomy): domain Eukaryota; kingdom Metazoa; phylum Chordata; class Lepidosauria; order Squamata; family Gekkonidae; genus Gekko; species Gekko japonicus. The sequence continues at coordinate 47,472 of NW_015167573.1, read as the reverse complement.
GATCTCCGGACTGCAGAGATCAGTTCCCCTGGAGAAAATGGCGGCTTTGGAGGGTGGCCTTTATGACATCACATCCTTGCTGAGCTCCCCCCCCTTCCCCAGACTCCACCCTCCTTGGGCAGTACCCCCAAATCTCCAGGAATATCCCAACCCGAGTTGGCAACTAGGCACAGATCCCTCACCACTGCATCTGTGTCCCTGTGTGTTTGCATGCAGGTGCTTGTTGCATTTGTCCTTTCTGTTTTTAGGTGTACCGTTTGCACCTTAAAAATATGTCACACGTGAAGTGGCTCCATGCTCTGCGCTTCTATGAAAGCGACGTTCTCTTAAAATGACAACAACTTCTTCTGGGTGTGCTTGACAGCTTTGGTTCTCACCAAGGTGATGGATTTGTGTCTTGCTTGTACCGGCATAGATTGTAAGTGATGTTTTCAAGGGAGCTATGCAGTCCTAGCCCAGATCTTATTGGCTCTGGTTGCTCCAGGGGTGTTTGAATACCTTAAACATACATGAAGCTGCCTTATACTGAATCAGGTCATCGATCCGTCAAGGTCAGTATTGTCTACTCAGACTGGCAGCTGCTTTCCAGGGTCTCAGGCTGAGGTCTTTCACATCACCTACTGCCTAGTCCTTTTAACTGGAGGTGCCAGAGATCGAACCTAAGACCTTCTGCACTCAAAGCGGAGATTCTGCAACTGAGCCATGCCCCCCGATCTTGCTTACAATTCAAGTTCCCAGCTGTGGAGCCGAGCTTCCGCACAATCTATTGTGCTAACTCTGTAGCCCTGTGAGTAGTTACTCCAGTCTAAGCTCAGTGGTTTCAGTTTGGTTTGTGCCAAGTGTAAACCTGCATGGCCCTGCGCTCACCCCCTGTATTGAAAATGAAATTGATCAGGGTTTTCTGCAGCTGAGAAAACCTAGGGGTTGAAACCGGTAGGTTTGTTTTCCCTAACAGTAGCATCTTCCTTCAGTGCAAGGCATGCTCCCTGAGCTTCTTGCACTGTGGGAAGGCACCGTATGCCGGAAGAAGGGGAAACGAATCCACAGAATCCAGCTGTGAGATGTGAGCTGGGCCCGCAAGGCTCATGTGGTTGCGGGGCACTCCATCCAGCATGGCCAGAAGTAAATATATCTGGGCCGGAAGTGATGCACCAAAGGAGGTCCCGTGCCCATGGACCACTGAGTCAAATGGGAGACAGCCAGGAACCAATGAAGGGAGAGGTTGGGGGCATTGAGAATGGGTACAGAGAACCCTTGGAGGGGAGAAGGAGCCCTCAGGAACCCTGGGGCAAATCAGATATGTCAGCACCCAGGGAGGACAACCTGAGTCCCCCAACAGTACTTAACTGGAGCCACAGACTGTGGAAGGAGGAAGGCATGATGTTGTAAGGAAGGCACTTGGGTGAGAGAGCACTGGAGGTGCGCCATCTGTGAAGAAAGAAGGGGGCCAATGAAGTAAACGTGGGCCCAGGTAGAGTCAGAATGGGGAAGCCATCTGGCCATCTAAGGAGGCCCTGGCCTGAGGCTCAACTCACAATAATTTTTATTGATTTGTGAATATGTCTATTTATATTATTTATAGTCCACTTTTCTCATGGGGACTCCAGGTGGATTGCACATAGCAAGTCAGTGCAGTCAACAAAAGGAGACATCCAGTAACCAACACATTAAAATTTTTGAAGTCTGGAAACCACCAGAAAGAACTGAAGCACAGCATAAGTATTCACATGACACGTCAAGTGGTACAGAAATTACGCAGTACTATCCTACTGAATAGGTGGTCCACAGCAGTATAGACCACAGTCTCCAATCATTTATCCAAGTAAGTCTGCGAACCAGTTTGTGACTGCAGCTCTATTACCTGCACAGAAAAGCCCTCTTGAATAGCTCAGTTTTGTAATCCTGGCTACCGGGCTGGCTGAGGTCGGCGGATCGCGTGAGCTCAGGAGTTCTGGGCTGCAACGGGCTGTGCCGATCGGGTGTCTGCACTAAGTTCAGCATAATTAGTTTACGGAAAGTGAGAGCTTCCCTCAACTCCTGGGGCAGGCCGTTCCACAGGGCAGGAGCCTCAACAGAGAAAGTGTGTACAGGCGGCTGTTGATTTTGCCGATCTCATTTTTCGATCTCATTTTGAATATATCCTCCATGTGACTTTGGAAGTCAGAGATGGGCACTATCTAAATGCTTCAACCTTAGTTTGTAGGATCCTTGCCCCAAAGCTTGGCCACCATTGTCCTAGACGATATATTGGCCAAAGTCCAATAGCGAAAACACCCAGTTTTGTTCTCTGCACCTTTGGCACCGCTTTACTAGAAGGAAATCTCCCTGGTTTCTAAAAGGAGAGAAAGGTTAGTTCCAGCAAGTGTCTGAATGTCCCTGTCATTGATGGGATTTGACTTCCATTTGACATTAACATGCCTATTCCAAGAGTCGGACAGTAAGCTCTCGGATTAGTCATTTTTTTTTGGCTTGCGCGAGAGAGTTTTTATACATGGTAACTTCTTTGTCATTGCGATAATAAAAATTAACCTTTCGGAAGCTGTGTAAAGTTTGAGTCAGAAGGGTCCAAACAGTCTGTGAAAACAAGGATTAACTTCCCAGCGACAATCCCTCCCACACAGACACCGCGTCCTTTTCAAATGAAAATGAAGCCCAAACAGGAGCCTCTTTCTAGTGGAGGGTTTGGCAAACATGAAAATATCCCGCCTGTTCATTTCTCCTTATTAATCTCTGCATCCAAACACAAGGGCCAACAAATCCATTCTCCTAGAGACAGGAAAACAAAATGAAAGGAAAGGAGGCCAGAAAATGTGTGTGGATGTTGGCATCAACCGAATGAGAGAGACATAAATGCTCGCTGAGTGTCTCTTCTTCCTTTGTTCTTCTAAAGCTTCTTTGACATCAGTTGTTGAACTGTGCGTTTACTTTTGCTATAATGTCTCAGAATGCATCAAGGTACCTTTAACCTCCTGGTGGGTGCTTTGGTACGTGTTTGTAGAATGCTGTCGATGCTGGGTAGGAAGAAGATGAGAGATGTTCTTTAAGTACTCTATGTTCTCACCCATGACAATTTCTTTAAAATTTGAACTGTAGAGATCAGAAATACAAGGATTGTTTTTCTAGTGTCTTGTATGAAAATACCCTTTGAGTGAATACATCCTTAATATTTATAGGAACAGCAGGGCTGTTTTGGAAGCAGCTTTGAAGGGTTCAGGTCAAGCGCACATCTTTTCTCTTCCCAAGCAGGCTCTGTTCTGCTGTTTTTTTCCTAATCGATTATTACAAATGGGGAGAAATAGACACAGTCAGGACTGATTGGATAGTACCCATTACATCACCTGACATGCCACTGCACCAAGTTGGCTCCCCACACTAATGAAGTGCTAAACAGTGAATAGTAGACATGTACTTAGGACAAGCCTGAGATTTTCTAGCCATTCCCTGTCTCTGAAAGAAAATTAATAATGATCTACCTTACCAGATCATTACGAGAGTGGGTGAGACAAGGAACAAATTGTGGGCATTTCCTTTATATAAGAATGGCCTTTGTTAGATCAGACCAGAGCCCAACTCGTCCTGTCCCCCGTGGTGACCAGGTGGAGGCTTCTGCAGAATTAGGTCATGGTTGCAAATATCCTCCTTGATAATTGTTGCTAGGATTTACTATTTAAAGCTAAAGTACCTCTGAAAGTGAAAATTGTGCCTGGCTATTATTTATACACTTTAGATCAGGGGTGTCGAACTCATTTGTTATGAGGGCCGGATCTGACATAAATGAGACCCTGTCGGGTCGGGCCGGGCCATGTGTGTCATAAAATGTAATGCCAGGTAGCCGAGATATAAACTTTATAAAGGACACAAACACGAAGTTTTTTTTAAAACTTAAAACATGCTTAAAACATTAGCACTCTTGCAATATTTTGTTTATTTAACGGTGTCTGAGAACTTACACCTCTCGCTCTGAATTATTGCATTAAAATGTCTGCTCTGTTGCAATCTTGAGTATACTGTTCAGGTGTGTAACTGCAAGCTGCAAACCTACGATGATGTAGCAGCAGCAGAACTGGAAGGCAGTTCTACTGCGGGCCTGATAGAAGCCCTCCGGGGTAGGGTTGCCAAGTGGACTTACCCCTCGCGGCGGGGGAGCCTCGCCGCGGTCCGGGAGTTGTTGCTTGACACGTGCGACGTTGCTGACGTTGGGGGCGTGGCTGAGCTCGTCAGGGGGAAAACCATATGGTTTTCCCCCAACGAGCTGGGCCACGCCCCCAACGTCAGCAACGTGGTTGTGTCACCTCTGGTGATGCAGCTTCGGGGGCAGGGTTCCCCCCGGGGCCCAATTCCGCTGGGGCGAAAATTGGGCCTCCGAAGCGGGGGATTCCCCGCCCCCCGGGCCCATTTGGCAACCCTACTCCAGGGGCCTGATCTGGCCCCCGGGCCGCATGTTTAACACCCCTGCTTTAGATCTTTATCACCTGCTTTTCTTCCCAGTGGGGACCTGTGGTGGCTTACGACATTGTTCTCCCCTGCATTTCTCCCCTTACAGCAACTGTGAGATAAGTTGGGTGAAGAGTGCGAGAGAGACTGGCCAATGGTCACCCAGCAACCTCCCGTGGCAGAGTTTGGATTTGAACCTGGGTCTCCCAGATCCTGTTTTGACACTTTATCCAGCACATCATGCTGGTCCTCAGGAGATGGAATCTGATGATAGCTAGACATGTGATTTGGAATTCTGGTCGCACACCTCAGTGTCATCCCTTTTTCCGTGGTGCTGCAATTGCCACCGTGTCTCACCTGATATTTGCACTCGGGTCTGTTGATCCCTCGGCTTTCCCATCTGCTTTTGGTTTTCCCATGACTGAGAAGGAGGCCGTATCGGCTACCTGAATCTCTGTCGTTACACTCTAGCCATGCCAGAGCCACCTATTATTCAGAAGTTTAGCAAGGGGATTATGTATTAAGATGATTCCTAAAATATCTTTAAATAGTAGGAATCCATAACAATAAAGGATTTGCTCTGACGTGCCACAGATTTATTGCTATGCACTGTGCCATAGGGTGGTAAAGTGATATCCTGCAAGGGTAATCCCCCATATTGGTTTACCAGTTCATTGTTGAAGCATGGATACCATTTTCTTAAAACATGCATTATGTCTTATTGTATCTTATAATGTACATAATGTCAGAAGGAGGCATCTATAATGAATAGTATATATAATGGTAAACAAAGAATGCTTGTTTCCATTGCCAAGTTAATCTTTACGGCAGCATAGCTTTGATTTACGTAATCACTTAATGCAATACAGGTTGTTGTTTTGTTTTCCCCCCTAACTACACTAACTGGATTTGCCTTTTGCATCAAGGCATTATTCCCAGTCTGCCAGGAAAGCGTTCTTCCTCATCAGGAGAGAGACCTTAGCTCTGAGATACAATCCAAGCCCCTAAGCAGAAGGTCATGTTTCAGTCCTAAATTGCAAGTTCTCAGACTGCAGGGCTGGGAAATCTTCTTGAGCCAATTGTTTACCAGTCAGGGTGTGTAGTTCTGGTCTACTTGACTGGATGGACCAATGGTCTGCAACAGTACAAGGTCATTTGATCAGTTATTTGATCAATTATTGGCCTATTGTCAAAAGGAGAAACTTTCTATAAAATATAATAAAACTAAAGTTTTGATATTTCAATCCGTTCAGCATATATATCCATGGGAATTAGATAGAAGACGAATTGAACAGGTCTCCCAATGTTGTTACCTGGGGATCCTGTCTCATTCTCGTATTTCATGGTATCCCCATATTTCACATTTCACTAAGCTGGCAATTCAGTCAGCTGTGGCCGTTTCTCATATCTTTTGTACAGATGGAGGACAGTATATCCCAGCAGACATTGCGGCCTATGTGGCAAAGGTTGAAGCACAGTTATTATGGATTGAAGGGATCAAAGCTATATGATAAATTTGATAAGCTGCTATTTCACTTTTAACATACAATTTCGGGCACCCCTAAATGTGTCTCGGTACTCATCTTATGGGCAGAGTGAGTTCAAATCTCTTTGGAGACAATGGCATGGAACAGAGCCTTAAAACATTGTGTTAAGAACCCTCCTCCCACACACAAATCTTCTTGGTCTCTAAGGTGTTAACTGGGCTCAGATCTAGCAGGTCATTTGATAAGCTCCTAATCAGATTGGAGGTTTCCTACAGATAGTAGTGGATGAGTTGTGACTGATTACAAAGGGCAATCTGTGACGATTCAGTTGCATGGCAGCCATGTGTACAAAAGACTCCTGAGAAATGTCGTTGATTTTCCTAACAACCGATTTCCATCCTAAAGATATTTTGCTTGAGCAAAACCCTCTAAAATTGTCTCATGTTAAGCCTTCAATTCAATTCTCTGGCAATTCTATTAAGGCCTAATACAGGAATCAATTATCTGATGTAGCATTTGGAAGAATCTGGACCAGGGAACCACAACATGGGGCCTCTGGCCACCGTGGCACCCACCAGTGGGTTTCCTGGGAACCATTCGCTTCTTCCCCAAAGCATCTCTGTGTCAAAGCAACCAGACAATCCTGGCTTTTTCCGATTCACTGAAGAAAGAGAGCCACCAAACAACTGATTTCATAGTAGTAGAAAGATGCTTGGTTTGTACCTTCCCGAGATTTTGTGATTGGCCCTAGTATTCCCATCCCAGCCATTTTCTCATTGGCCCCAGGCCTGTATGGCCACCATTTTGTGGTGGTGCCCATTCACTGTTCTTAAAATTCTAACAGTGCCCACATTCTCAACAACGTTGGGGACCCCCCTGATCTAGACTGTACTGGTTGGTTTGTGCTGAAAAATCAGGCCAGATTTATGCCAAATTGATTGATTGTCCTAAAGGAGGAGCAGACCTTCCAGTGTGGATGGGCCCTGGCTCAATGGCAGAGTATTGCTTTGCATGCAGAAGGTCTCAGGTTCACTCCCTGGCATTTTCAGTTCCTGGAGAGCCACTGCCAGTCAAGGTACTGTCCTCGGTAGACCAACAGCCATCTTCCGGTGTTCATCTACAGAAAACGTAAATTCTCAATTCACAATTTCTTGTTGAAAACCCTACTGATGATGCATTAACAGCTAGAGCCAAGAATACCAAAATAAGAAAAAGGTTGGTCTCATTCAGTACAGTGGTTTGGATCAGGGGTCGTTTCGTAGAAAAAGAGCTAGGGGAACTCATTAGCGTAATTCATTAGCATATGCCACACCCCCTGACATCACTGGAAGTGTGTCATAAGGCCACATCCCCTGACATCACTGGAAGTGTGTCATAAGGCCACACACCCCGCCCCCAACGGTCCCAGCCGCCGCCGCCGGCCTTGCAGCTCCACTGCCGAGCAACCTTGAGGGGCCCGGCGGTGGACCTGCAAGGCCAGCGGGAGTACAAGGAAGCCCTGCGAAGGCCCTCCCTGGCCCCAGGCAGGCAGGGGTGGGGAGAGGCAGGGAGGAAGCAACTTACCCTCCCTCTTCTCCTGCCTCCTCCTGGCTGAATGAGGGCCGGAAGCGGTGCGGCCGGAAGCAGGGGGTGGGGCTTCATCATGTGCCCCGCCCCCTGTACCTCGACCGGGAGAACTGCGATCCCCCGCATTCCCCCCCCGAAATGACCTCTGGTTTGGATTCTATGGATTTGTTCCACTAATGGTAGACCCTTCCTCCAGGACAAGGTGCCTTCCCATCAGGGGTACTGTTAGCAGAACAAAGTCATAGGATCCAACTCTATATCTAACGGAGCGTAAAGAGAAAAGGAGGGAACAAAGCAGACTACTGAAACAGTTTCAGAGAACAGCCATATTAGTCTTCAGTAGAACAGCTAGATCAGTGGTGGCGAACCTATGGCACGGGTGCCAGAGGTGGCACTCAGAGCCCTCTCTGTGGGCACGCGTGCCATCGCCTCAACCAGCCCCAGACCGTCATTAAAGTGTCAAATTCTCTGCCAAATAATTTTAAGTAAGTGAAAGCATTTGGGATTGCTTTCCTTACTTTGTTTGGATCATCTTAAGTTAATGTATGAGTTGTTTTTTTCTAAAGTAAAACCTCAGTATTCAGGTTAAATTGCCGTGTTGGCACTTTGCGATAAATAAGTGGGTTTTGGGTTGCAGTTTGGGCACTGAGCTAGATTGAGGACTGGTAGCATCTTAGAGACCAATAAGATCTTCGGGGTATGAATTTTCGACACTCAATGCCCCCTTCATTACATTTGATGGAGGGAGCATCGACTGTCAAAAGCTTACACCCTGAAAATCTTGCTGGCTCTAAGGTGCTACTGGACTCGGATATGTCTGAAATAGTTAGGCCTTGTGTGTAAAATGCATGCGTAAAAACCATGTTCCCAAATCTCAGTGATTTTGGTAACTGTTTGCATAATATGCTGACCTAAAACAAAGCAATGGGCTCTGTTGTCACCTCCGATGATAACTTTCCACTTGAAGTGATAATTGGTTACTTATTTTCTTGCCATGTTATGCCAAAGTTGATTTCTCTTTGTCCTGGATGCTGAGTGCAATGCAAATGCCTTCTAAAAATTCATACATTTGTTCTTAGGTTAAAGTGCTTTCCTTGTAAAGCCGTCAAAGCTAGAGATAGTGCGAGCTCCCAAAAAGCAATTATTTCATTCCATCAGTTGGGACTAAAAAAAGAATACCATTATGCCCCTTGCTCCAAATTTATTGTTGTAATGGGGAACATGCAGAGCATTCTGTTTAGACTCAAGTACAAGTATCCAGATTAAGGAGCTTTTATTCATTTGTAATCTGACAGTGCTGGGCAACTTTGTTAGCACAATCTGTATTTTTACAAAATTTATGCACTTGTCACAAGCTCTCTCTGTTGATCATTTAGAGCTGTAAACAAACACACACACACAAAGTCAAATATAACATTTGGTATTTTTTTTCTTAATAAAAATCCTTTCTCACTTAGAGATTTATTCAGATTTGCAGGGCTGGCCAATACATGTTTATCCCCCTTAATGACTACAAAATCAAGTGAAGACTTACGAAGGGAGCATTGAATGTCTGAGACCCAAACTATATGTCACGATTTGTAACATGTGTGGTTGGGGTTCAGATGTCAAGAGAGAGGGAACCCCTTCCCTATACATTGCAAACCATTATGTGTAATTTGGGCTTAACAACACGCACAGAACTTTCATACCACTTGATGTGATCTGAGATTTGATACTTTTCAGTGGGGTCATTCCAACACTTTGAACTGTCAGCCATCAGTTATGGAGGACTGAAGTGGTGATTCTTTGGATGATGGAGATGCTGGGGAAACTTGGTCCAGAGCCTTGTTCTTAGTGAGGTTTCACCTGAACTTTGAATCTGGATTGCAGAAACCGAGGGCCATTTAACGTATTATGCTGGACCCAACTCTGTTGGCCAGTAATGGCTTCTTTGACTAGTTGCCTCTGCATGAAAGAAATGCTGGTGAACACATCTTTATCTCCCTCTTATCTTTATACTTAAAGCAGATGTGGACCTAAAAATGCAAACTGAAGGGCCCCGAGCTCAGCATTGTATTCAATTGAATTGTATTCAATTGAATTGTATTCAATATTGCATGGAGGTACAACTATTTGATTGTCCTGTCCAGTAGTAACATACATAAAGAAGAAGATAAGGTTTTTATACCCCACTTTTATCTACCCTAAGGAGTCTCAAAGCAACTTACAAACTTTCACCCAAAGAGTGATTAACACTTGGAATTCACTGCCACAGGAAGTGGTGGCGGCTACAAGCATGGACAGCTTCAAAAGGGAATTAGATAAGCACATGGAGCAGAGGTCCATCAGTGGCTATTAGCCACAAGGTATAGATAGGGACTCTGGGGCAAGTGATGCTCTGTCATCTTGGTGCTTGGGGGGGTCAACAGTGGGAGGGCTTCTAATGTCCTCGCCCCACTGGTGGACCTCCTGATGGCACTGTTATTTCTGGCCACTGTGTGATACAGAGTGTTGGACTGGATGGGCCTTTGGCCTGATCCAACATTGGCGTCTCTTATGTTCTTATGGCTGAGAGAACTGGGACTGGCCCAAGGTCACCCAGCAGGCTTCATGTGGAGGAGGAGTGGGGAATCAAACCCGGTCCCCCAGATTAGAGTACACCACTCTTAACCACTACACTACACTGGCTTGCAGCCAAATGAACCAATACCTTTCCATAAAGAGTCTTCCTTGACCAGATATCGGAGCACGTCTAGACAATGGCTTAGAAGGGAAGCATGACAATCATGCATGGTCCTTAACTGGATGGCCTCTCACACGGCTACATAGTAGATGGCAGAGCCAATACTCTCCTGAAAACGGAAGGCAGCCATGTTCCAACCACTTCTTTTATTGTCAATTCCAACGAATTGCTTGTTTGTGTCATGTGCCGCTGTCAAGCACCTGTTGCAGGGGGGAGGATGAATTATTGAGCTGCTGCTGGGTGTTCGGTTTGCGAAATTATGTATTTGCTTTATGAGAGGCTGTTAATGAAAACTTATCGGAAAGTTGAATGAGTATAGAAGTGGTTGATAGGATGATTCATACGCTACAAGTGTTGGGTAATCGTAGATAATAATTTTTAATAGATTTGAATTATAACCAGAGTGTGTGCAAGCAGACGGTTTATCACTGTGATGGAGCAAGACAAGATACAAATGCATTGTATATTTTTTTCATACATCATGTTTCGTATGTATCTGGTACACAATTCTCTTTTCCTTGTTTTCCCTCCAGAAATTGAAATCCATTTTACTTATTCGCTTCTCCGTTTAGATGGATTAGAGGCTGAGTACCTTCCTGAAAATTTCGGCGGGGGCTCACGCCCCGCCGCCCCCACGAAGATTACGCCTATGGTTAGGACGGGCTTTGGATCGGCACATATTTGAACTGTTTACCAATCAAAGGGTCCAAAGGGAGCCTGGGAAATATAGGCCCTGTAGTCACTCTAGTATATGCTTCCCTGGGGCCACTAGGCCTAACTACGCAGGGCCAGGCTCATGGCACCGCATTTTCCCCACATAATGTACACATTCTGCAGCGTTATTATTGCATGTATAAATCATCATTGTAGAAAAAGCCCAGCAGGAACTCATTAGCATAATAGGCCACACCCAACAGCAGAAACTCATTAGCATATTAGGCCACACCCCTGACAGCACAGCTCATTGGCACATCAGGCTGCACCCCCATGTTACCAGAAGTGTGGTTATCCAGCCATACCCACCTTTCGCTTCTTATTCTGTTTACCTTACATCATTCATCATTCATATAAAAACCACAGAGATTGCATATAAATACTCTAAGAGCAGCCATACTGATGGGACCAGTGGACATTCTAGCAAGGCAACCAGTTTCACGCAGTGGCCAACCAGATGTCCCCAGAAACCAGCCTGGTGGCCAAAGCTTTCCCCTGCTGTTGCCCTTCTCAGCATTGGTATTCAGGGGGTTACTGCCTGTGAGTGCGGAGGTTTCCTTTAGCCCTCATGGCTAATAGACACGGACTGACCTTTCTCCCATGGATTTGCCTAATCCCCTTCTAAAGCCAAATAAAAGGGGATTAGACTAATTAATGGCTAACAAGTGTACTCCATACACGTATTTCTGCAAAGCCAACAGAGTACCAAAACGGCTGATACAATAGAGAACATTCACTCCTTCCTAGTTAGGTCTTCATTGTCATGTAGCATGCTGAGGGAGAGTTAAAGAGCAATCCAGTGCAGACTACCAGGATAGAACCACGGGGGTGACTGCATAGGATTGCACTGTTAATAGCAAATATTCCTGCTTTCTAAGATGCACTGTATTCTTGTGCGGCAGGGGTGACCGACTTTTTAAAATGCAAGCTACTTCTGGGTAATGAAGGCTATCCAGAGCTTCTCTACCCCCCACCCTCCTGGCACATCACCAAGTTTTGCTCCTGAAGCTGAAACAGAAGAACACAAGAAATGAAGCTGTCAGCTCAGCTGCACAGAGACAAATTCTATGAAATAAAAGCCTTTAAAAAAAAGAAGAAGAAGAAGCAGAGAGCAGTTTCTTTTTGGATCTTCACGAACGATCCTGCAGGAGCTAGTGAACTGTTGAGAGTTCACGAACAACCTGTCAGAGACCCTTATTACAGACCACCCTAATTAATCACATCATGAGAAGAGTCACTGGAAAAGACAATCATGCTAGGCAAGGGTCATTTCATAGAAAAAGAAGTGCAGGAGCTCATTAGCATAACTCATTAGCATAATTTAAACTAGGCATTCCCCTAGAGCGGCGGGCCCTGGATGGGGCGGCGGGCCCTGGATGGGATGGCGGGTCCTGGATGGGGCACCGAAGTTTGCCTCCCCCCAAAAAACCCGCACACCGCTGTTTGCCTCCTCTGCTCTGCCGCTGAAGCAGCTGCGTCCCCAGCCAGCCAGCCCCGCGTCCCCCGCCCCCAGCCCAGAGCACCGCTGTCTGCTGCAGCAGCTTCCCCGCGGCAAGGCAGGGGCAGGAGAGAGGCTGCCTGGCACTTCTGGGCGAATTCTCTGTGGTGGGGAAGTTGTGGCTCTGGTGCGCCTGGCCATGGGGCGCTGCTACTGCTGCAGCGGGTCAGGGCTGCATGGAGGAGGAGGCTGCCGCTGCCGGGAGCTCCCCGGCGGCGGCAGTGAAGGCAGGAAGGAGGCGAAGGCAGGCAGGCAGGAGGGAGCGAGCGCCCGGCAAGGCCAGTGAGTGCGGCGGCTGGGGGAGGGAGGAAGGGATGTGGTGCATGTCCCCCCCCAGGAGTCGCCCCCCTCCAATCCCCCCCATTCTCCAGGCCGGCTGGTGGCACCGCGCCAACATGGCCGGAGGTGCAGAGGAGATGCCACGTCCCCCTCGCCTCCTGCACAGTCCTCCTCCTCCTGTGCACGCCAGGTGCTGGCATCCAAGCGGGGGGGAGAGGGAGGAGAGGGAGGTGTTACGGCGGGAGGAAGGTGCGGGGGGGGGCTCAGCGCTACTGCAACTTTCGGGAAGCTTTGTTTCCCTTCCCCCCACATGTCTACAGGCCCCCACCGGGAGGTTGGCATCTGCGCCTCGCCTAGGGTGCAGGAACTCCTCAGGCCGGCCCTGGGAATGTGCAGATCTGTCCTCGCAGAGGAGGGAGAGCTTGTACCTGAATAAAACCTGGTCTTAAAGGTGCCACTGGACTGTTTTGGACCGGGGGGGGGCTCCGTAACTTTCCCGGGTGCTTTTTTCTCTGACTGAGGGCTGCTGGGTGTAGGGGGTGGAGCTTGTTGCATTTTCCCACCCCCTGGGCTCTTTACTGCCGGAGTTCCGCTCCTGTGCGCTCCTGCAGGAAATGACCCCTGACTAGGAAATGCTGAAGGCAGTAGAAAAAGAGGAAGCCACCGCCCTCAGTTTGCAAAACCAAAGCGAGGCTGTTAATGATTGGGTGTTTTGGAGGTCATGAATTCACAGGGTCGCCATAAGTCAGATGTGACTGGATGGCAGATAACACACACACACAGTTATTATGACAATGAAATACCAAACTTGGGTTTGGCTTGATGACTCAAAACCTGGGCTTAGCTTGACAAAACGTAGCACACACGGTTATTATGACACTGAAATGTCAAACCTGGGTTTAGCTAAACACATGGCCAAAAACAAGAAATAAAGGAAGGGAGAGGAGAAAAGAAAGGAAAAGGAAAGGGGGGGGGGGAAAGGTGGCAGGGCAGATTGGATGAACCACTAAGAAAATGTTTGTATGCAAGTAATTTTGTATGGATTTTCTGGAGAGCGTCTCCATACTTTGTTATTAAAATGTAATGATGCATTTAATGAAGATTTTCTTTCTTACTGGTCATGAGCTGCAGAGATATTTTCTCTGCTAACGGTAGCAGTTTATTTAACACAAAAGCACCCTCCCCCTTCTACTGAGACTAAGTTACTACAAAAAAAGAGAAAAAAACAGTGAAGACAAAAGAATCTTGGGAAAATTTTATCCCCCCCCCTCCCAGAAAATATGAAAAAAGGTGTTAAGAGCTCTATAGCACCTTCTAGATTCAGTCTGGCATACAGTTTTAGTCAAGCGTAGTGCAGAAAAGCAATTTTTATGTTCTGACGCCAGCTCCTGTGGACTAGAATCTAGGTCAGGACCTTGCAACCTTATTTCTTGTGCGTTCGGTAGCAATGATGTCTGATTGCTGCAGAGCTCGCTGGAAAGAGACGAGGGGCTTAAGGTATTTGGCCAATCCTGTGAGAAAGGCTGCTAGAAAATAAACCTTGAGAAAGTTACATTTGCTAGCTACTGCAAACAGTGGAGAGGGGGGGAAATCCATCTTCTATCTATTTGGAGTTTATTCAGTCCAAAGAATCTTTTTACCCTAATCCAAACATTGGCAGGAGCTCTGCTGCGCACAGGGCGGTGGGAGCTCTTGTTGAGCACGAATCAGGGACTCTCAATCACCTCTTTGTTTGGATCACAAACTGGCTTGCAAACTGCAAGTAAGATCCTTAGACCCAGTGGAAAGCAACATTTGAGGGAGGGAGGGGGGTTCGAGTGCTCAAGCTGGGATCTTAAACTATTCTGCGCCTGCACATTCCCACACTGCTTTCCCCAGCCCTGTTATGTTAAGAAATCAATCCCATCTATCCATCTGTCTGTCTATGATTTATTCTTATTTCTTTAGTTTATTTACAGTCTGCCTTTCTTGCTGATAGTCAGCACCGTGGCCAGGATTTTGTGGCTTGTGGGACAAATTATGTATTTTTTTCCTGATGCGGCTGAAGTTTTCAGTTGAGAAAGAAAAACCATTTAGCCAAAAGAAAGCTGTTACCAGGATAGATCTCTAAACTGCAAGATGTCGACCACTTTCGATGTCAGTTCTCAGCTGCTGCAAGTTAATCACTTCTGCCAGCCTAAGCAACGATTCTGAGAACAAGCCGGCAGGTGGGGGTGATGACTTCCATACTCAAAAAAGCTAACGCTTAGGCAGAAAAAATCTCTTAAAGGCGATCGGTTTCTTGACACAGAGTTGGAAGGGATCCTAGAGGTCACCTACTCCAACCTTTTTGCTCAGTGTGGGAATTAGTCAACTACAGCACCCCACTTTGCTTAAAGGAGGACACACCTTTTAAAATGTTTTAAAATGTCTCGGTCCTTTTAGGCCTTGCATAAAAAAGAGAAAAGAAGTAGGTATGTTCTGCTGCTCAAGATCTGTGAATGAATGAGCTTCTAAAGGGATAAAAGGAAAGGAAAGGATGGTCCCATGGCAAATGATTGCTATAGCAAACCTATAGTGAATTATCCAGCAATGTCTGAATGCAGGCTTATTGCTGTTAGTCATGTTATTGCTGAGGGTGGTGGCAGACTCACCCCATCAGGAGCCTGGGCTGAAGTCTGAAAGTTCATAGGGGGAGGAATGAGACCTGTTGCATCCACTAGTTTTATCAGAAGTGTTTTGGCTTTCCTGGAGGCTTCACCAATGTCTTGCTTCACATACCCAACACTTCCAACTGAATTGCATTATAGATAAGCCTTCAGTGGTGAGTTCAATCAAACTTCACACCAAATATTTGAATGGCAGGATAGCGTCGTTTGTCCCAGCGACCATCTATCTCCTACCCACTCAGAAGATCCAGATGGTGAGATCAGATTTGCTTGAAGATTATCCTTGTGCTGCAGCAGTTGTTTATAGCTCCCCCGCAAACACACATATAAAATTGAAACACACACATTCTTGTAGTCGAATCTATTAAAGGGAGGCTTGCAGGCCGTGGAACTGAGCCAGAATGAAAATGGAGCCGAGTCTCAGGAATCTTACCCCGCTCAAGAATCTCAGGGTGGAGGACCGATGAATGGCACTTAATTGTTCACAGGAGGTATTTATCAACTCTTAGATCGCCCCGTCTTCAAGGATCTTAGGTTACATATATGGGGGTTATCCACCTTTTATCATCACAAATAGCCGTCAAGGCTGATTTCGGCTGGGCTGGCAACCCCAGGGAATTGGGGTGGGTGGGTTAGGGTTGCCCGATCCAGGTTGGGACACTCCTGGAGATTTGAGGATGGAGGACAGGGACCTCAGTGGGGTGCAAAGCCACAGAGTCCACCCTCCAAAGCATCCGTTTTCTCCGGGGGAACTGTCCTCTGGAGATGAGCTGTAATTCCGGGAGATCCCCAGGTCCCTCCTGGAGGCTGGCATCCCTAGAACGGGCAGAGATTCCAATCTCTCTTAGTCCATATTTCACCTTTTATCCACTATGCTGCTTTACTGTCTCTCTGCTTAGATCTTTGAATCACACCGGTCTATTTCACAGGCATTTACCGTTCCTGAGTGGCCCGTGACAGGCGAAATATTGAATGCTTTGTGCTTCCCATGAAGGAAGTGGGAGGGAAACATCTCTTTGGCCTCAGTGATTGGGCGCAAGTGGAGTAATCCCAAGTGATTCCTCGATTAGCAGGCAGCGACTTTGTATGAATTTGTAGATGAAGGACTGCAGCCCTTGCCTACGGAGTTTTCCTTTGGTTCGCTAAGCCTCTAGAAGTCATGCTGGCCTGAGTACCACACACAGGGTGCGTTCAGAAGGGGCGTTTTAGCCAACATAAACTGTACCGGTTGGAACCGTTGCAGTTTATGCCGGCTGAAACGCGATCACACTTCCCTCCTGTTTGTGGAGCCCATTGCTGTATACCCGTTCACACACAGCGGGCGTCGGAGGTTTGTTGTTGTTGTTTTTTAACTTAGTTTGCACATGCGCATAGGCAGCCATCCACAGAATGGCGATCTTCGCACATGCGCAAAACACCCCATCCAGAAAAGCATGCCCTGAAGAGAGGACTTACCTTTAACGTTTAAAGAGCAAACTGGCCTCCCTGAGGTCCCCGACTCCTCTAAAACGTTAAACTAAGGACCTTTTCTTTTTCTTTTTAAACAAACGCCGGGGCGAAGCTTCGCCCAAGCACATATCGCCGACCTAAAAAAACCAATGGTGGGCGAAAATCGGAAGCCTTGGTCTTCCGAACGGAAGTGGCTCTACAACGGTGGAGAGCGATCAGACGGGGGGGTAAAGCGATTACAACCGTTGTACTCAGGATACCACCACTTGGGGACCTAGTGGCAGAATACAATGGTTTAAAGCTCTTTGGAACAGTTAGGGACGAAAAGCAGATGTTCGCCGTGTGAACGCCTAGGTACACCAATTTCAAATGGCACCTATACCGTTGTAAATGCCCCATCTGAACGCACCCACAGAGCCCCCCCCCCGGTGTGTAACACGAGCATGAAAAGTCAGGCATCTGCCGCAGAACTGAGGAAGCTACACGTTATCCTGAAGTGTTGTATAAATGTTCAGAGATGATTCCCGAAGCTGTGTGACTGTGTGAACTGCTTCCCTAATGCAGAGGCAATCACAGCTACTTAGGAGCTGGTCCCTGGGGTACTCTTTGCTTATACCGCCACAGTAGCCAATACAAATAAAGCGTCACTTCTTAACGGGCTGGGAGCCAAATGCATTTCAGGCGGTGTGCGCTCTGTATGCCAGGAAAGATCCTTTCCCCCTTTGACGTGAAGGCCCACCAGCTCCGTACAAGAGTACTACAGCCCAAAGACATCACAAGAATAGAGAAACGAGAGAATTCCTCTCTGTATTCCCATTCTAGGCAACCAAGGTATACTCATTTGCAGGAAGAGCACACACCAGGGCGTGCTCTGTTCAGCTCTGGCAGAAAACTGCGCTTTGCCTCTGAAGTGGGAATAGCTAATTAAATCACGGTATGTGATGGGATCGCCTGGATTGGGAATTCTTGGCAGGAAATACCTGGAGATTTGAGGACGGAGCCGGGGAGGGTGGCCTTTACGGAGGGCAGGGACCTCAGCTCCCCGAATACCAAAATTAGGGTTGCCGGCTCTCACTTGCAACATTCCTGGAGATTTGGGGGTGGAGCCTGGGGGTGATGAGGTTTGGAGAAGGGAGGAGCCTCAGCAGGGTAGAACAGCAGTGTCCACCTTCCAAAGCAGCTAATTTCTATGGGAGAAGCGGAATACATGTTTTAAGTAAATAAGTAATAAACAAACAACTACCTGGACGCGGTCACACGCACCAGTTGGAGCAGAGGGGAAGCGAGGCTATTTCCTCCAGAGGAATTTGAGTCCCGCTTGCGAGATCACACCTCCATTTGAAGCGGAGGGCTTAGCCCAGTCACTGTGTGTGATCAAATGGAACTGCGGGTGAGTCGTTTTATTGTCTGCTGTTTGTTTCCCTTGCGCATAAACGAGGAATCGCATCTCCGCACTGAGGGCCCCCTATGGAGTATGCAGTGGTGCATGGTGTGAAGGGTGGGGGGTGGGGGAAACAACAACAGCACAGAGTCGGGTTGGCGTGATCAGAGCATCCCGACGGCATGAGAGCATACTTGAGCGATCAGACGGGAAAGTCTGTCTTGGCCTGTAGTCAGTCAGTCAGTCAGTTTATTGTTACGGTCTTCGACCAGTACATAACAATTTAAAAGACAAATAGAAAATTTTCCAATACTATCATAGCTGGTTATGAGACAGTAAAAACCTTAGCAACATAAAAGCGGATAAGTTAAAGGAAAAAGTAAAACTACAGTTCAAACCCTTTTAAACCGTTTAAAAAGTCAGTTTAAAACAATTTTTGATAAAACTAGAGATATGGTCTATTTGCCTCACTGTTTGCGTTCCTTAGGAGCTGCGGTGGCTCAAGTGGTTAAGACGCTGACCTGCAGGCTATGGAAGGTTGGTAGTTCAGCAGTTCGAGACCCGGGTGCCGCATGACGGAGTGAGCTCCCGTCTCTAGTTCCAGCTCCTGCCAACCTAGCAGTTCGAAAGCAAGACATTGCAAGTAGATAAATAGGTACCACTTCAGTGGGAAGGTAACAGCATTTCGTGTGCCTTGGTGTTTAGTCATGCCGGCCACATGACCACGGAAACGTCTTTGGACAGCGCTGGCTCTTCGGCTTTGAAACGGAGATGAGCACCACGACCCTAGAGTCGGATTTGACTGGCTTTCGAGCAAGGGAACCTTTACCTTTACCTTTTTTGCGTTCCTTATATACCTGGGCGCAGAACCTAGCCACCTGTCTTGATGTATGACCCTGGCCTGTAGCAAACAGTTAGAGCCAGACTTTCCCCGGTGTCTTTTAACTCCACTGATGTGGTGGAGCAGCACGGGTTGCTGGTGACTGTGGGGAACTTCCTAGATGTTGCTGTCTGATCGCTTTTTTTAGATCGGTCAGGCATTCGCACCTGTGTTGGATCTAAAGGTACATGCGATCGCAGCCTCTATGTAGTCTGGTGACCAGCTGTAATTCCAGGGGGCCTCCAGCCCCCACTTGGAGGTTGGCAACCCAAATGATAACAAGAGGAAGCGGTGTGGATAGGGTTGCCAAGTCCATCTTCCACCCCCAGCGGGGGACTTTGGGGCGTTCCTGGAGGGGGTGGGGCATCCCCGACATGATGACATCACGTTGGGGACGTCCGCCGCCGCCCCCCACCTGCCCGTGCGTCGGATTTCCAGAAACGGCAGTTCCCTGCCCTTAAAGGAGCCAGCGTTTCCCTTTTAAATGCAGAAGCTGGCGTTTCCCCTTTAAGAGCAGCCGCGTTTCCCTTTTAAGAGCACGAAGCTGGCACTCCGGGGTTGGGAGGAAACACAGGCTTGGGAGGAAAGACGGGTTCCACACACTTAAAGGGAGAGAGAGGGGTGGCTGTGGGTGTTGGGGGGGCTTCCCCCGCCAGCCATCTGGCCGGCAGGCGGGTAGAAACCCCCCCCAAACGGGGGACCCCTGGCAAACCGGGGAGGGTTTTTTTTGGCAATGCTAGGTGTGGATTAGCGTTCTGCTGTAATTGAAGAGGTTTTGCCTCCAAGGGAAAACGTCCCCCCCCCGTATTGGAAGTTAATTTGTATGCTGATGTTTGAAACAGATGGCTATTTTCCCGAAGAAATATCTAGTATCACACTGTTAGGAACAGGTAGCTTCAGACTGCGTTGGGCATCTTTGCACAGGTGTCGAGGGCATGATTATCCTCCGTGACAAACTTTTAAGGGAGACTCTGAAACCAGATGGAGCCCCAGAGCTTTTCCCTGTCATGCCCTGTCAAGGCTCTCCAGTTCGACGCCGAATTAGAGCTGACACCGAGCGCAAGACGGGCTGTGTAGAACGAAATCTTGCGGATTCGGCATGGTGCTTCTCCAGGAGGAAGTTTAGTGGAAGAACCAAAATAAATGCCTGCTGATAGTTTGAAAGCTATTTACACCTACCATATGTACACTCCAGTCATGGAGCTTGTCAAATCTGCCTTGCATCAGCCTGGGGGCACCTGAGGCAGAGGTAAAGCAAGGCAAGGGATGGGGTGGGGGGAAGAGACCAAAAAAAAAAAAAAAAAGGAAGTCTGTAGGCCGCAGCAAGAACTGCAGATCCAAGGAATGAAGCAAGAATTGATGGTGAACAGAAAGGATCGTCTTACTCGCCGTGGCCATCAGGAGGCTTCCTTGAGGGTTTGCTCAGCCTACCTTCCTTGCCATTCCCTCCTTTAATCTAGGGTTGCCAACCTCCAGGGGCCTTGAGAACTCCTGACATTAGAACTGATCTCCAGACCGGAGGGATTGGTTCCCCTGGAGAAAATGGCTGCTTTGGAGGGTGGACTCTCTATCCGATTGAGGTCACTCCATTCCTCAAACCCTACCCCGCTCAGGCTCCACCCACAAATCCCCAGGAATTTCCCTCACTTGCCATCCCTCAATGAAGCCCACAGCAGTGTATTGTGTTGTCTCTAAATGGATCCAGTGCTCCCTCTAAGCTGAGTTAGTGTGAGCCAGCTCACAGTTTTTTAGCCTCCAGCTCACACATTTTTGTCTTAGCTCCGGGAGGATGGCTCCAAAGCAAGCTAATTTATACAGTAGCCAAATTGCTCACTCACAACTTTAATGCCAGTGGCTCACAAAATAGAATTTTTGCTCACAAGACTCCACAGCGTAGACGGAGCACTGGATGCGACATATTTCAGATGGGTAGCCGTACTAGACTTTGGCGACGTGCACTTTGAAGAAATGAATCATAATGCAACTCCGGGCATGGATTTCCTCCCTGAGGCATTCTGCGTGGACACTATCCGGCAGCCATTACAACCCTTCCTTCCTTGCAATGCCAATTAAAGTGGGCATGATACAAACCCAAGAAATGGAGGAAAGGGAATATGTCATTTCCCCCCGAAAAGCATGCCTTCAACTTTTCCCTTCACCATTGTATGTTCACTGAGAGGGGGAAACATCAGGTTGCCAGGAACCTGGAGCGAAAATGTCTTGTCCCTTTAGTAGGGACATAATGTGTGGAAATCAGCAGGCATGGAGATAAGTAACATCACCTGGTATATAGCAGTCCCAACGAGTCTCATTTTTTTTGGGGGGGGGGGACATTTCCTTCTTTTTCCAGGCTGTTTGCAACCCTAAACTAGTCCCACTGACTTCAGTGTAATTTCTTCAGGATGGCATTATAGGAATATGAAATTCCCAGGAGCTTGGTGACCCTGGAAGCCTGGGACAGCTTCCTTTTCAAAGAAAGGGTTAAAAAGGATACTTAGGGAGAACTGCCCCCTACTCACCTGCAGCCTATATCCACCTCAGAGCAGCCCTCCTCCTTCACAGCTGTGCAGGGAGCTCTGTCTCCAGTGTCCTTTCTTGCTGGGCAGCAGCCACTTTGCTTCAGTCCGTGGCCTTTGAACATTCTGGTACGGTTCCCCTCCCAACCATTGGTGCCAGAGCGAGCAGGCCCAAGTATCTTCTGTCTAGGAGACTGTGGGCTGGAGAAATGGGGGAAGAAGTGGTGGATTGGGCAGCCGAGCTTCAAGGAGTCCCTTCCTTCCCTCCCTCCTCCAAGGTAAGTGTCCTGAAGGTGAGGCAGTAGGCTCACCTTCCTATGCATTTCATTGACTGCCCCTGTGGACCCCAGGAAATGGGGTAGCCACATATTAATGAAGACCTTGCCTTTCCCTCGGTTTGCCTCTTCATTTAATATCTTCATTGTTCCATGTGCCTGTTTTTCCTTTCTTGGGCAGCTAAAGCCTAAAACGTTTGCTTGGAAGGAAGCCTCACTCAGTTCACGGGGGGCTTCCCTGTGTATAGAAAAGACTGTGGAGTTTCATTCTCCCTGTGGCGCTGCTGCTGATTCTATGGGTTGTGACTCAGGAGTAAGTCCTGGCCCGGGATGAATAGAGGGGAGAGTAAACTGGAATGGGAAATGCTTGTGAGGTGCTTTGTGCTTAATTTTGATTTTTGTTTGTGACGCGCTTGATGATGGGGTTCATTCTGCGTTAGAGAAAGCAGGTTCAGGATTTCAGGTTTGGAAAAGAAATATAGTATTTCTAAAATATCTTGCATATGTTTTATTTATTTATTTTGGCATCACTCTTGACTTCCAAATGACCTTTATCATGTAGTTTCCTTTTTACTATGCAGTGATGTAGTCTATAAAAATGTAGTTTCCTTTTTACCATGCAGTGTAGTGTGGTGGTTAAAGCCTCGGACTAGGATCTGGGTGCCCCCCTCGTGCCATGGGAGCTTGCAGGTGGGACCTTGGGCCAGTCTCACACTCAGCCTAACCTACCTCACAGGGTCGTTGTGCGGATAAAATGGAGGATGATGTAAGCTGCTTGGGTCAACACTGGGTAGAAAAGTGAGGTAAAAAAGAAGTAAACAGATACTCTGTTTTCGGTATCATCAATCTATCAATCTACCATTTATCCATCCTCAGATTTGCCTTTTCCACTTCTGGATATTTAACTAATGTTGTACAGTAGCAGTCGTGTGTTGCCGGGCTGTTCAGTCCACACAGGAAAATACAGTTGTGAATGATTGCTCAGAGCAGGGGTCATTTCCTGCACGAGCGCACAGGAGTGGAGCTCCAGCAGTAAAGAGCCCAGGGGGCGGGCACATGCAACAAGCCCCACCCCCTGCTCCCAGCAGCTCCAGGCCACGAGGAGCAAGAAGCCTCTTTCTTTCCCTCTTT